>NW_026611794.1:0-145903 GCF_023638135.1 Falco biarmicus
ACAAAATGTTCCAAACACACCCCATGCACAACTCCACCGGGGAAGGTGCCAGAAACGAGTTCTGTTGGTACTTTTTACACTACCCCGGTAGGCAGCTGAAAGGCACCACAAAACTTGTTCTACCTGCTTTCTGGGCTGAGATGGGGAATCGCTGAATTTTGGACTCGGCTGGTGACAAATGTTCCAAACACACCCCATGCACAACTCCACCGGGGAAGGTGCCAGAAACGAGTTCTGTTGGTAGTTTTTACACTACCCCGGTAGGCAGCTGAAAGGCACCACAAAACTTGTTCTACCTGCTTTCTGGGCTGAGATGGGGAATCGCTGAATTTTGGACTCGGCTGCTGACAAAATGTTCCAAACACACCCCATGCACAACTCCACCGGGAAGGTGCCAGAAACGAGTTCTGTTGGTAGTTTTTACACTACCCCGGTAGGCAGCTGAAAGGCACCACAAAACTTGTTCTACCTGCTTTCTGGGCTGAGATGGGGAATCGCTGAATTTTGGACTCGGCTGCTGACAAAATGTTCCAAACACACCCCATGCACACCTCCACCGGGGAAGGTGCCAGAAACGAGTTCTGTTGGTAGTTTTTACACTACCCCGGTAGGCAGCTGAAAGGCACCACAAAACTTGTTCTACCTGCTTTCTGGGCTGAGATGGGGAATCGCTGAATTTTTGACTCGGCTGCTGACAAAATGTTCCAAACACACCCCATGCACAACTCCACCGGGGAAGGTGCCAGAAACGAGTTCTGTTGGTAGTTTTTACACTACCCCGGTAGGCAAGAGAAAGGCACCACAAAACTTGTTCTACCTGCTTTCTGGGCTGAGATGGGGAATCGCTGAATTTTGGACTCGGCTGGTGACAGAATGTTCCAAACACACCCCATGCACAGCTCCACCGGCAAAGGTGCCAGAAACGAGTTCTGTTGGTAGTTTTTACAGTACCCCGGTAGGCAGCTGAAAGGCACCATAAAACCGGTTCCTATCTGCTTCCTGGGCTAGAGATGGGGAACAGCTGAATTTTGGACTCGGCTGGTGACAGAATGTTCCAAACACACCCCATGCACAAGTCCACCGGAGAAGGTGCCAAAAACGAGTTCTGTTGGTAGTTTTTTACACTACCCCGGTAGGCAGCTGAAAGGCACCACAAAACTTGTTCTACCTGCTTTCTGGGCTGAGATGGGGAACGGCTGAATTTTGGACTCGGCTGGTGACAAAATGTTCCAAACACACCCCATGCACAACTCCACCGGGGAAGGTGCCAGAAACGAGTTCTGTTGGTAGTTTTTACACTACCCCGGTGGGCAGCTGAAAGGCACCACAAAACTTGTTCTACCTGCTTTCTGGGCTGAGATGGGGAATCGCTGAATTTTGGACTCGGCTGCTGACAAAATGTTCCAAACACACCCCATGCACAACTCCACCGGGGAAGGTGCCAGAAACGAGTTCTGTTGGTAGTTTTTACACTACCCCGGTAGGCAGCTGAAAGGCACCACAAAACTTGTTCTACCTGCTTTCTGGGCTGAGATGGGGAATCGCTGAATTTTGGACTCGGCTGGTGACAAAATGTTCCAAACACACCCCATGCACTCCACCGGGGAAGGTGCCAGAAACGAGTTCTGTTGGTACTTTTTACACTACCCCCGGTAGGCAGCTGAAAGGCACCACAAAACTTGTTCTACCTGCTTCTGGGCTGAGATGGGGAATCGCTGAATTTTGGACTCGGCTGGTGACAAAATGTTCCAAACACACCCCATGCACAACTCCACCGGGGAAGGTGCCAAAACGAGTTCTGTTGGTAGTTTTTACACTACCCCGGTAGGCAGCTGAAAGGCACCACAAAACTTGTTCTACCTGCTTTCTGGGCTGAGATGGGGAATCGCTGAATTTTGGACTCGGCTGGTGACAAAATGTTCCAAACACACCCCATGCACAACTCCACCGGGGAAGGTGCCAGAAACGAGTTCTGTTGGTAGTTTTTACACTACCCCGGTAGGCAAGAGAAAGGCACCACAAAACTTGTTCTACCTGCTTTCTGGGCTGAGATGGGGAACGGCTGAATTTTCGACTCGGCTGGTGACAAAATGTTCCAAACACACCCCATGCACAGCTCCACCGGCAAAGGTGCCAGAAACGAGTTCTGTTGGTAGTTTTTACACTACCCCCGGTAGGCAGCTGAAAGGCACCACAAAACTTGTTCTACCTGCTTTCTGGGCTGAGATGGGGAACAGCTGAGTTTTGGACTCGGCTGGTGACAGAATGTTCCAAACACACCCCATGCACAACTCCACCGGAGAAGGTGCCAAAAACGAGTTCTGTTGGTAGTTTTTACACTACCCCCGGTAGGCAGCTGAAAGGCACCACAAAACTTGTTCTACCCTGCTTTCTGGGCTGAGATGGGAATCGCTGAATTTTGGACTCGGCTGGTGACAAAATGTTCCAAACACACCCCATGCACACCTCCAACGGGGAAGGTGCCAGAAACGAGTTCTGTTGGTAGTTTTTACAGTACCCCGGTAGGCAAGAGAAAGGCACCACAAAACTTGTTCTACCTGCTTTCTGGGCTGAGATGGGGAATCGCTGAATTTTGGACTCGGCTGGTGACAAAATGTTCCAAACACACCCCATGCACAACTCCACCGGGGAAGGTGCCAGAAACGAGTTCTGTTGGTAGTTTTTACACTACCCCGGTAGGCAGCTGAAAGGCACCACAAAACTTGTTCTACCTGCTTTCTGGGCTGAGATGGGGAATCGCTGAATTTTGGACTCAGCTGGTGACAAAATGTTCCAAACACACCCCATGCACAACTCCACCGGGGAAGGTGCCAGAAACGAGTTCTGTTGGTAGTTTTTACACTACCCCGGTAGGCAAGAGAAGGCGCCACAAAACTTGTTCTACCCTGCTTTCTGGGCTGAGATGGGGAACGGCTGACTTTTGGACTCGGCTGGTAACAAAATGTTCCAAACACACCCCCATGCACAGCTCCACCGGCAAAGGTGCCAGAAACGAGTTCTGTTGGTAGTTTTTACACTACCCCGGTAGGCAGCTGAAAGGCACCACAAAACTTGTTCTACCTGCTTTCTGGGCTGAGATGGGGAATCGCTGAATTTTGGACTCGGCTGGTGACAAAATGTTCCAAACACACCCCATGCACAACTCCACCGGGGAAGGTGCCAGAAACGAGTTCTGTTGGTAGTTTTTACACTACCCCGGTAGGCAGCTGAAAGGCACCACAAAACTTGTTCTACCTGCTTTCTGGGCTGAGATGGGGAACGGCTGAATTTTGGACTCGGCTGGTGACAAAATGTTCCAAACACACCCCATGCACAACTCCACCGGGGAAGGTGCCAGAAACGAGTTCTATTGGTAGTTTTTACACTACCCCGGTGGGCAGCTGAAAGGCACCACAAAACTTGTTCTACCTGCTTTCTGGGCTGAGATGGGGAATCGCTGAATTTGGACTCGGCTGGTGACAAAATGTTCCAAACACACCCCATGCACACCTCCACCGGGGAAGGTGCCAGAAACGAGTTCTGTTGGTAGTTTTTACAGTACCCCCGGTAGGCAAGAGAAAGGCACCACAAAACTTGTTCTACCTGCTTTCTGGGCTGAGATGGGGAATCGCTGAATTTTGGACTCGGCTGGTGACAAAATGTTCCAAACACACCCCATGCACAACTCCACCGGGGAAGGTGCCAGAAACGAGTTCTGTTGGTAGTTTTTACACTACCCCGGTAGGCAGCTGAAAGGCACCACAAAACTTGTTCTACCTGCTTTCTGGGCTGAGATGGGGAATCGCTGAATTTTGGACTCGGCTGGTGACAAAATGTTCCAAACACACCCCATGCACAACTCCACCGGGGAAGGTGCCAGAAACGAGTTCTGTTGGTACTTTTTACACTACCCCGGTAGGCAGCTGAAAGGCACCACAAAACTTGTTCTACCTGCTTCTGGGCTGAGATGGGGAATCGCTGAATTTTGGACTCGGCTGGTGACAAAATGTTCCAAACACACCCCATGCACAACTCCACCGGGGAAGGTGCCAGAAACGAGTTCTGTTGGTAGTTTTTACACTACCCCGGTAGGCAGCTGAAAGGCACCACAAAACTTGTTCTACCTGCTTTCTGGGCTGAGATGGGGAATCGCTGAATTTTGGACTCAGCTGGTGACAAAATGTTCCAAACACACCCCATGCACAACTCCACCGGGGAAGGTGCCAGAAACGAGTTCTGTTGGTACTTTTTACACTACCCCGGTAGGCAAGAGAAAGGCACCACAAAACTTGTTCTACCTGCTTTCTGGTCTGAGATGGGGAACGGCTGAATTTTGGACTCGGCTGGTGACAAAATGTTCCAAACACACCCCATGCACAACTCCACCGGGGAAGGTGCCAGAAACGAGTTCTGTGGTAGTTTTTACAGTACCCCGGTAGGCAGCTGAAAGGCACCATAAAACCGGTTCCTATCTGCTTCCTGGGCTAGAGATGGGGAACAGCTGAATTTTGGACTCGGCTGGTGACAGAATGTTCCAAACACACCCCATGCACAAGTCCACCGGAGAAGGTTCCAAAAACGAGTTCTGTTGGTAGTTTTTACACTACCCCGGTAGGCAGCTGAAAGGCACCACAAAACTTGTTCTACCTGCTTTCTGGGCTGAGATGGGGAATCGCTGAATTTTGGACTCGGCTGGTGACAAAATGTTCCAAACACACCCCATGCACACCTCCACCGGGGAAGGTGCCAGAAACGAGTTCTGTTGGTAGTTTTTACAGTACCCCGGTAGGCAAGAGAAAGGCACCACAAAACTTGTTCTACCTGCTTTCTGGGCTGAGATGGGGAATCGCTGAATTTTGGACTCGGCTGGTGACAAAATGTTCCAAACACACCCCATGCACAACTCCACCGGGGAAGGTGCCAGAAAGGAGTTCTGTTGGTAGTTTTTACACTACCCCGGTAGGCAGCTGAAAGGCACCACAAAACTTGTTCTACCTGCTTTCTGGGCTGAGATGGGGAATCGCTGAATTTTGGACTCAGCTGGCGACAAAATGTTCCAAACACACCCCATGCACAACTCCACCGGGGAGGTGCCAGAAACGAGTTCTGTTGGTAGTTTTTACACTACCCCGGTAGGCAAGAGAAAGGCACCACAAAACTTGTTCTACCTGCTTTCTGGGCTGAGATGGGGAACGGCTGAATTTTGGACTCGGCTGGTAACAAAATGTTCCAAACACACCCCATGCACACCTCCACCGGGGAAGGTGCCAGAAACGAGTTCTGTTGGTAGTTTTTACACTACCCCCGGTAGGCAGCTGAAAGGCACCACAAAACTTGTTCTACCTGCTTTCTGGGCTGAGATGGGGAATCGCTGAATTTTGGACTCGGCTGGTGACAAAATGTTCCAAACACACCCCATGCACAACTCCACCGGGGAAGGTGCCAGAAACGAGTTCTGTTGGTAGTTTTTACACTACCCCGGTAGGCAAGAGAAAGGCACCACAAAACTTGTTCTACCTGCTTTCTGGGCTGAGATGGGGAATCGCTGAATTTTGGACTCGGCTGGTGACAAAATGTTCCAAACACACCCCATGCACAACTCCACCGGGGAAGGTGCCAGAAACGAGTTCTATTGGTAGTTTTTACACTACCCCCGGTGGGCAGCTGAAAGGCACCACAAAACTTGTTCTACCTGCTTTCTGGGCTGAGATGGGGAATCACTGAATTTTGGACTCGGCTGGTGACAAAATGTTCCAAACACACCCCATGCACACCTCCACCGGGGAAGGTGCCAGAAACGAGTTCTGTTGGTAGTTTTTACAGTACCCCGGTAGGCAAGAGAAAGGCACCACAAAACTTGTTCTACCTGCTTTCTGGGCTGAGATGGGGAATCGCTGAATTTTGGACTCGGCTGGTGACAAAATGTTCCAAACACACCCCATGCACAACTCCACCGGGGAAGGTGCCAGAAACGAGTTCTGTTGGTAGTTTTTACACTACCCCGGTAGGCAGCTGAAAGGCACCACAAAACTTGTTCTACCTGCTTTCTGGGCTGAGATGGGGAATCGCTGAATTTTGGACTCAGCTGGTGACAAAATGTTCCAAACACACCCCATGCACAACTCCACCGGGGAAGGTGCCAGAAACGAGTTCTGTTGGTACTTTTTACACTACCCCGGTAGGCAGCTGAAAGGCACGACAAAACTTGTTCTACCTGCTTTCTGGGCTGAGATGGGGAATCGCTGAATTTTGGACTCGGCTGCTGACAAAATGTTCCAAACACACCCCATGCACAACTCCACCGGGGAAGGTGCCAGAAACGAGTTCTATTGGTAGTTTTTTACACTACCCCGGTGGGCAGCTGAAAGGCACCACAAAACTTGTTCTACCTGCTTTCTGGGCTGAGATGGGGAATCGCTGAATTTTGGACTCGGCTGGTGACAGAATGTTCCAAACACACCCCATGCACAACTCCACCGGGGAAGGTGCCAGAAACGAGTTCTGTTGGTAGTTTTTACACTACCCCGGTAGGCAAGAGAAAGGCACCACAAAACTTGTTCTACCTGCTTTCTGGGCTGAGATGGGGAACGGCTGAATTTTGGACTCGGCTGGTAACAAAATGTTCCAAACACACCCCATGCACAGCTCCACCGGCAAAGGTGCCAGAAACGAGTTCTGTTGGTAGTTTTTACACTACCCCGGTAGGCAGCTGAAAGGCACCACAAAACTTGTTCTGCCTGCTTTCTGGGCTGAGATGGGGAACGGCTGAATTTTGGATTCGGCTGGTGACAAAATGTTCCAAACACACCCCATGCACACCTCCACCGGGGAAGGTGCCAGAAACGAGTTCTGTTGGTAGTTTTTACACTACCCCGGTAGGCAAGAGAAAGGCACCACAAAACTTGTTCTACCTGCTTTCTGGGCTGAGATGGGGAATCGCTGAATTTTGGACTCGGCTGGTGACAAAATGTTCCAAACACACCCCATGCACAACTCCACCGGGGAAGGTGCCAGAAACGAGTTCTGTTGGTAGTTTTTACACTACCCCGGTAGGCAGCTGAAAGGCACCACAAAACTTGTTCTACCTGCTTTCTGGGCTGAGATGGGGAATCGCTGAATTTTGGACTCGGCTGGTGACAAAATGTTCCAAACACACCCCATGCACAACTCCACCGGGGAAGGTGCCAGAAACGAGTTCTGTTGGTAGTTTTTACACTACCCCGGTAGGCAGCTGAAAGGCACCACAAAACTTGTTCTACCTGCTTCTGGGCTGAGATGGGGAATCGCTGAATTTTGGACTCGGCTGGTGACAAAATGTTCCAAACACACCCCATGCACAACTCCACCGGGGAAGGTGCCAGAAACGAGTTCTGTTGGTAGTTTTTACACTACCCCGGTAGGCAGCTGAAAGGCACCACAAAACTTGTTCTACCTGCTTTCTGGGCTGAGATGGGGAATCGCTGAATTTTGGACTCAGCTGGTGACAAAATGTTCCAAACACACCCCATGCACAACTCCACCGGGGAAGGTGCCAGAAACGAGTTCTGTTGGTACTTTTTACACTACCCCGGTAGGCAAGAGAAAGGCACCACAAAACTTGTTCTACCTGCTTTCTGGTCTGAGATGGGGAACGGCTGAATTTTGGACTCGGCTGGTGACAAAATGTTCCAAACACACCCCATGCACAACTCCACCGGGGAAGGTGCCAGAAACGAGTTCTGTTGGTAGTTTTTACAGTACCCCGGTAGGCAGCTGAAAGGCACCATAAAACCGGTTCCTATCTGCTTCCTGGGCTAGAGATGGGGAACAGCTGAATTTTGGACTCGGCTGGTGACAGAATGTTCCAAACACACCCCATGCACAAGTCCACCGGAGAAGGTTCCAAAAACGAGTTCTGTTGGTAGTTTTTACACTACCCCGGTAGGCAGCTGAAAGGCACCACAAAACTTGTTCTACCTGCTTTCTGGGCTGAGATGGGGAATCGCTGAATTTTGGACTCGGCTGGTAACAAAATGTTCCAAACACACCCCATGCACACCTCCACCGGGGAAGGTGCCAGAAACGAGTTCTGTTGGTAGTTTTTACACTACCCCGGTAGGCAGCTGAAAGGCACCACAAAACTTGTTCTACCTGCTTTCTGGGCTGAGATGGGGAATCGCTGAATTTTGGACTCGGCTGGTGACAGAATGTTCCAAACACACCCCATGCACAGCTCCACCGGCAAAGGTGCCAGAAACGAGTTCTGTTGGTAGTTTTTACACTACCCCGGTAGGCAGCTGAAAGGCACCACAAAACTTGTTCTGCCTGCTTTCTGGGCTGAGATGGGGAACGGCTGAATTTTGGATTCGGCTGGTAACAAAATGTTCCAAACACACCCCATGCACAGCTCCACCGGGGAAGGTGCCAGAAACGAGTTCTGTTGGTAGTTTTTACACTACCCCGGTAGGCAGCTGAAAGGCACCACAAAACTTGTTCTACCTGCTTTCTGGGCTGAGATGGGGAACAGCTGAGTTTTGGACTCGGCTGGTGACAAAATGTTCCAAACACACCCCATGCACAACTCCACCGGGGAAGGTGCCAGAAACGAGTTCTGTGGGTAGTTTTTACACTACCCCGGTAGGCAGCTGAAAGGCACCACAAAACTTGTTCTACCTGCTTTCTGGGCTGAGATGGGGAACGGCTGAATTTTGGACTCGGCTGGTAACAAAATGTTCCAAACACACCCCATGCACAGCTCCACCGGCAAAGGTGCCAGAAACGAGTTCTGTTGGTAGTTTTTACAGTACCCCGGTAGGCAGCTGAAAGGCACCATAAAACCGGATCCTATCTGCTTCCTGGGCTAGAGATGGGGAACAGCTGAATTTTGGACTCGGCTGGTGACAAAATGTTCCAAACACACCCCATGCACAAGTCCACCGGAGAAGGTGCCAAAAACGAGTTCTGTTGGTAGTTTTTACACTACCCCCGGTAGGCAGCTGACAGGCACCACAAAACTTGTTCTACCTGCTTTCTGGGCTGAGATGGGGAACGGCTGAATTTTGGACTCGGCTGGTGACAAAATGTTCCAAACACACCCCATGCACAACTCCACCGGGGAAGGTGCCAGAAACGAGTTCTGTTGGTAGTTTTTACACTACCCCGGTAGGCAGCTGAAAGGCACCACAAAACTTGTTCTGCCTGCTTTCTGGGCTGAGATGGGGAACGGCTGAATTTTGGATTCGGCTGGTGACAAAATGTTCCAAACACACCCCATGCACACCTCCACCGGGGAAGGTGCCAGAAACGAGTTCTGTTGGTAGTTTTTACACTACCCCGGTAGGCAAGAGAAAGGCACCACAAAACTTGTTCTACCTGCTTTCTGGGCTGAGATGGGGAATCGCTGAATTTTGGACTCGGCTGGTGACAAAATGTTCCAAACACACCCCATGCACAACTCCACCGGGGAAGGTGCCAGAAACGAGTTCTATTGGTAGTTTTTACACTACCCCGGTAGGCAGCTGAAAGGCACCACAAAACTTGTTCTACCTGCTTTCTGGGCTGAGATGGGGAATCGCTGAATTTTGGACTCGGCTGGTGACAAAATGTTCCAAACACACCCCATGCACAACTCCACCGGGGAAGGTGCCAGAAACGAGTTCTGTTGGTAGTTTTTACACTACCCCGGTAGGCGGCTGAAAGGCACCACAAAACTTGTTCTACCTGCTTTCTGGGCTGAGATGGGGAATCGCTGAATTTTGGACTCGGCTGGTGACAAAATGTTCCAAACACACCCCATGCACAACTCCACCGGGGAAGGTGCCAGAAACGAGTTCTGTTGTAGTTTTTACACTACCCCGGTAGGCAGCTGAAAGGCACCACAAAACTTGTTCTACCTGCTTTCTGGGCTGAGATGGGGAATCGCTGAATTTTGGACTCGGCTGGTGACAAAATGTTCCAAACACACCCCATGCACAACTCCACCGGGGAAGGTGCCAGAAACGAGTTCTGTTGGTACTTTTTACACTACCCCGGTAGGCAAGAGAAAGGCACCACAAAACTTGTTCTACCTGCTTTCTGGGCTGAGATGGGGAATCGCTGAATTTTGGACTCGGCTGGTGACAAAATGTTCCAAACACACCCCATGCACAACTCCACCGGGGAAGGTGCCAGAAACGAGTTCTGTTGGTACTTTTTACACTACCCCCGGTAGGCAAGAGAAAGGCACCACAAAACTTGTTCTACCTGCTTTCTGGGCTGAGATGGGGAATCGCTGAATTTTGGACTCGGCTGCTGACAAAATGTTCCAAACACACCCCATGCACAACTCCACCGGGGAAGGTGCCAGAAACGAGTTCTGTTGGTAGTTTTTACACTACCCCGGTAGGCAGCTGAAAGGCACCACAAAACTTGTTCTACCTGCTTTCTGGGCTGAGATGGGGAATCGCTGAATTTTGGACTCGGCTGGTGACAAAATGTTCCAAACACACCCCATGCACAACTCCACCGGGGAAGGTGCCAGAAACGAGTTCTGTTGGTAGTTTTTACACTACCCCGGTAGGCAGCTGAAAGGCACCACAAAACTTGTTCTACCTGCTTTCTGGGCTGAGATGGGGAATCGCTGAATTTTGGACTCGGCTGGTGACAGAATGTTCCAAACACACCCCATGCACAGCTCCACCGGCAAAGGTGCCAGAAACGAGTTCTGTTGGTAGTTTTTACACTACCCCGGTAGGCAGCTGAAAGGCACCACAAAACTTGTTCTGCCTGCTTTCTGGGCTGAGATGGGGAACGGCTGAATTTTGGATTCGGCTGGTAACAAAATGTTCCAAACACACCCCATGCACAGCTCCACCGGGGAAGGTGCCAGAAACGAGTTCTGTTGGTAGTTTTTACACTACCCCGGTAGGCAGCTGAAAGGCACCACAAAACTTGTTCTACCTGCTTTCTGGGCTGAGATGGGGAACAGCTGAGTTTTGGACTCGGCTGGTGACAAAATGTTCCAAACACACCCCATGCACAACTCCACCGAGGAAGGTGCCAGAAACGAGTTCTGTGGGTAGTTTTTACACTACCCCGGTAGGCAGCTGAAAGGCACCACAAAACTTGTTCTACCTGCTTTCTGGGCTGAGATGGGGAACGGCTGAATTTTGGACTCGGCTGGTAACAAAATGTTCCAAACACACCCCATGCACAGCTCCACCGGCAAAGGTGCCAGAAACGAGTTCTGTTGGTAGTTTTTACAGTACCCCGGTAGGCAGCTGAAAGGCACCATAAAACCGGTTCCTATCTGCTTCCTGGGCTAGAGATGGGGAACAGCTGAATTTTGGAGTCGGCTGGTGACAGAATGTTCCAAACACACCCCATGCACAAGTCCACCGGAGAAGGTGCCAAAAACGAGTTCTGTTGGTAGTTTTTACACTACCCCGGTAGGCAGCTGACAGGCACCACAAAACTTGTTCTACCTGCTTTCTGGGCTGAGATGGGGAACGGCTGAATTTTGGACTCGGCTGGTGACAAAATGTTCCAAACACCACCCCATGCACAACTCCACCGGGGAAGGTGCCAGAAACGAGTTCTGTTGGTAGTTTTTACACTACCCCGGTAGGCAGCTGAAAGGCACCACAAAACTTGTTCTACCTGCTTTCTGGGCTGAGATGGGGAATCGCTGAATTTTGGACTCGGCTGGTGACAGAATGTTCCAAACACACCCCATGCACAGCTCCACCGGCAAAGGTGCCAGAAACGAGTTCTGTTGGTAGTTTTTACACTACCCCGGTAGGCAGCTGAAAGGCACCACAAAACTTGTTCTGCCTGCTTTCTGGGCTGAGATGGGGAACGGCTGAATTTTGGATTCGGCTGGTAACAAAATGTTCCAAACACACCCCATGCACAGCTCCACCGGGGAAGGTGCCAGAAACGAGTTCTGTTGGTAGTTTTTACACTACCCCGGTAGGCAGCTGAAAGGCACCACAAAACTTGTTCTACCTGCTTTCTGGGCTGAGATGGGGAACAGCTGAGTTTTGGACTCGGCTGGTGACAAAATGTTCCAAACACACCCCATGCACAACTCCACCGAGGAAGGTGCCAGAAACGAGTTCTGTGGGTAGTTTTTTACACTACCCCGGTAGGCAGCTGAAAGGCACCACAAAACTTGTTCTACCTGCTTTCTGGGCTGAGATGGGGAACGGCTGAATTTTGGACTCGGCTGGTAACAAAATGTTCCAAACACACCCCATGCACAGCTCCACCGGCAAAGGTGCCAGAAACGGAGTTCTGTTGGTAGTTTTTACAGTACCCCGGTAGGCAGCTGAAAGGCACCATAAAACCGGTTCCTATCTGCTTCCTGGGCTAGAGATGGGGAACAGCTGAATTTTGGACTCGGCTGGTGACAGAATGTTCCAAACACACCCCATGCACAAGTCCACCGGAGAAGGTGCCAAATACGAGTTCTGTTGGTAGTTTTTACACTACCCCCGGTAGGCAGCTGAAAGGCACCACAAAACTTGTTCTACCTGCTTTCTGGGCTGAGATGGGGAATCGCTGAATTTTGGACTCGGCTGGTGACAAAATGTTCCAAACACACCCCATGCACACCTCCACCGGGGAAGGTGCCAGAAACGAGTTCTGTTGGTAGTTTTTACAGTACCCCGGTAGGCAAGAGAAAGGCACCACAAAACTTGTTCTACCTGCTTTCTGGGCTGAGATGGGGAATCGCTGAATTTTGGACTCGGCTGGTGACAAAATGTTCCAAACACACCCCATGCACAACTCCACCGGGGAAGGTGCCAGAAACGAGTTCTGTTGGTAGTTTTTACACTACCCCGGTAGGCAGCTGAAAGGCACCACAAAACTTGTTCTACCTGCTTTCTGGGCTGAGATGGGGAATCGCTGAATTTTGGACTCAGCTGGTGACAAAATGTTCCAAACACACCCCATGCACAACTCCACCGGGGAAGGTGCCAGAAACGAGTTCTGTTGGTACTTTTTACACTACCCCGGTAGGCAGCTGAAAGGCACGACAAAACTTGTTCTACCTGCTTTCTGGGCTGAGATGGGGAATCGCTGAATTTTGGACTCGGCTGCTGACAAAATGTTCCAAACACACCCCATGCACAACTCCACCGGGGAAGGTGCCAGAAACGAGTTCTATTGGTAGTTTTTACACTACCCCGGTGGGCAGCTGAAAGGCACCACAAAACTTGTTCTACCTGCTTTCTGGGCTGAGATGGGGAATCGCTGAATTTTGGACTCGGCTGGTGACAGAATGTTCCAAACACACCCCATGCACAACTCCACCGGGGAAGGTGCCAGAAACGAGTTCTGTTGGTAGTTTTTACACTACCCCCGGTAGGCAAGAGAAAGGCACCACAAAACTTGTTCTACCTGCTTTCTGGGCTGAGATGGGGAACGGCTGAATTTTGGACTCGGCTGGTAACAAAATGTTCCAAACACACCCCATGCACAGCTCCACCGGCAAAGGTGCCAGAAACGAGTTCTGTTGGTAGTTTTTACACTACCCCGGTAGGCAGCTGAAAGGCACCACAAAACTTGTTCTGCCTGCTTTCTGGGCTGAGATGGGGAACGGCTGAATTTTGGATTCGGCTGGTGACAAAATGTTCCAAACACACCCCATGCACACCTCCACCGGGGAAGGTGCCAGAAACGAGTTCTGTTGGTAGTTTTTACACTACCCCGGTAGGCAGCTGAAAGGCACCACAAAACTTGTTCTACCTGCTTTCTGGGCTGAGATGGGGAATCGCTGAATTTTGGACTCGGCTGGTGACAAAATGTTCCAAACACACCCCATGCACAACTCCACCGGGGAAGGTGCCAGAAACGAGTTCTATTGGTAGTTTTTACACTACCCCCGGTGGGCAGCTGAAAGGCACCACAAAACTTGTTCTACCTGCTTTCTGGGCTGAGATGGGGAATCGCTGAATTTTGGACTCGGCTGGTGACAAAATGTTCCAAACACACCCCATGCACAACTCCACCGGGGAAGGTGCCAGAAACGAGTTCTGTTGGTAGTTTTTACACTACCCCGGTAGGCAGCTGAAAGGCACCACAAAACTTGTTCTACCTGCTTTCTGGGCTGAGATGGGGAATCGCTGAATTTTGGACTCGGCTGGTGACAAAATGTTCCAAACACACCCCATGCACAACTCCACCGGGGAAGGTGCCAGAAACGAGTTCTGTTGTAGTTTTTACACTACCCCGGTAGGCAGCTGAAAGGCACCACAAAACTTGTTCTACCTGCTTTCTGGGCTGAGATGGGGAATCGCTGAATTTTGGACTCGGCTGGTGACAAAATGTTCCAAACACACCCCATGCACAACTCCACCGGGGAAGGTGCCAGAAACGAGTTCTGTTGGTACTTTTTACACTACCCCGGTAGGCAAGAGAAAGGCACCACAAAAGTTGTTCTACCTGCTTTCTGGGCTGAGATGGGGAATCGCTGAATTTTGGACTCGGCTGCTGACAAAATGTTCCAAACACACCCCATGCACAACTCCACCGGGGAAGGTGCCAGAAACGAGTTCTGTTGGTACTTTTTACACTACCCCGGTAGGCAAGAGAAAGGCACCACAAAACTTGTTCTACCTGCTTTCTGGGCTGAGATGGGGAATCGCTGAATTTTGGACTCGGCTGCTGACAAAATGTTCCAAACACACCCCATGCACAACTCCACCGGGGAAGGTGCCAGAAACGAGTTCTGTTGGTAGTTTTTACACTACCCCGGTAGGCAGCTGAAAGGCACCACAAAACTTGTTCTGCCTGCTTTCTGGGCTGAGATGGGGAACGGCTGAATTTTGGATTCGGCTGGTGACAAAATGTTCCAAACACACCCCATGCACACCTCCACCGGGGAAGGTGCCAGAAACGAGTTCTGTTGGTAGTTTTTACACTACCCCGGTAGGCAGCTGAAAGGCACCACAAAACTTGTTCTACCTGCTTTCTGGGCTGAGATGGGGAATCGCTGAATTTTGGACTCGGCTGGTGACAAAATGTTCCAAACACACCCCATGCACAACTCCACCGGGGAAGGTGCCAGAAACGAGTTCTATTGGTAGTTTTTACACTACCCCCGGTGGGCAGCTGAAAGGCACCACAAAACTTGTTCTACCTGCTTTCTGGGCTGAGATGGGGAATCGCTGAATTTTGGACTCGGCTGGTGACAAAATGTTCCAAACACACCCCATGCACAACTCCACCGGGGAAGGTGCCAGAAACGAGTTCTGTTGGTAGTTTTTACACTACCCCGGTAGGCAGCTGAAAGGCACCACAAAACTTGTTCTACCTGCTTTCTGGGCTGAGATGGGGAATCGCTGAATTTTGGACTCGGCTGGTGACAAAATGTTCCAAACACACCCCATGCACAACTCCACCGGGGAAGGTGCCAGAAACGAGTTCTGTTGTAGTTTTTACACTACCCCGGTAGGCAGCTGAAAGGCACCACAAAACTTGTTCTACCTGCTTTCTGGGCTGAGATGGGGAATCGCTGAATTTTGGACTCGGCTGGTGACAAAATGTTCCAAACACACCCCATGCACAACTCCACCGGGGAAGGTGCCAGAAACGAGTTCTGTTGGTACTTTTTACACTACCCCGGTAGGCAAGAGAAAGGCACCACAAAAGTTGTTCTACCTGCTTTCTGGGCTGAGATGGGGAATCGCTGAATTTTGGACTCGGCTGCTGACAAAATGTTCCAAACACACCCCATGCACAACTCCACCGGGGAAGGTGCCAGAAACGAGTTCTGTTGGTACTTTTTACACTACCCCGGTAGGCAAGAGAAAGGCACCACAAAACTTGTTCTACCTGCTTTCTGGGCTGAGATGGGGAATCGCTGAATTTTGGACTCGGCTGCTGACAAAATGTTCCAAACACACCCCATGCACAACTCCACCGGGGAAGGTGCCAGAAACGAGTTCTGTTGGTAGTTTTTACACTACCCCCGGTAGGCAGCTGAAAGGCACCACAAAACTTGTTCTGCCTGCTTTCTGGGCTGAGATGGGGAACGGCTGAATTTTGGATTCGGCTGGTAACAAAATGTTCCAAACACACCCCATGCACAGCTCCACCGGGGAAGGTGCCAGAAACGAGTTCTGTTGGTAGTTTTTACACTACCCCCGGTAGGCAGCTGAAAGGCACCACAAAACTTGTTCTACCTGCTTTCTGGGCTGAGATGGGGAACAGCTGAGTTTTGGACTCGGCTGCTGACAAAATGTTCCAAACACACCCCATGCACAACTCCACCGAGGAAGGTGCCAGAAACGAGTTCTGTTGGTAGTTTTTACACTACCCCGGTAGGCAGCTGAAAGGCACCACAAAACTTGTTCTACCTGCTTTCTGGGCTGAGATGGGGAACGGCTGAATTTTGGACTCGGCTGGTAACAAAATGTTCCAAACACACCCCATGCACAGCTCCACCGGCAAAGGTGCCAGAAACGACTTCTGTTGGTAGTTTTTACAGTACCCCGGTAGGCAGCTGAAAGGCACCATAAAACCGGTTCCCTATCTGCTTCCTGGCTAGAGATGGGGAACAGCTGAATTTTGGACTCGGCTGGTGACAGAATGTTCCAAACACACCCCATGCACAAGTCCACCGGAGAAGGTGCCAAATACGAGTTCTGTTGGTAGTTTTTACACTACCCCGGTAGGCAGCTGAAAGGCCACCACAAAACTTGTTCTACCTGCTTTCTGGGCTGAGATGGGGAATCGCTGAATTTTGGACTCGGCTGGTGACAAAATGTTCCAAACACACCCCATGCACAACTCCACCGGGGAGGTGCCAGAAACGAGTTCTGTTGGTAGTTTTTACAGTACCCCCGGTAGGCAAGAGAAAGGCACCACAAAACTTGTTCTACCTGCTTTCTGGGCTGAGATGGGGAATCGCTGAATTTTGGGACTCGGCTGGTGACAAAATGTTCCAAACACACCCCATGCACAACTCCACCGGGGAAGGTGCCAGAAACGAGTTCTGTTGGTAGTTTTTACACTACCCCGGTAGGCAGCTGAAAGGCACCACAAAACTTGTTCTACCTGCTTTCTGGGCTGAGATGGGGAATCGCTGAATTTTGGACTCGGCTGGTGACAAAATGTTCCAAACACACCCCATGCACAACTCCACCGGGGAAGGTGCCAGAAACGAGTTCTGTTGGTACTTTTTACACTACCCCGGTAGGCAGCTGAAAGGCACCACAAAACTTGTTCTACCTGCTTTCTGGGCTGTAGATGGGGAATCGCTGAATTTTGGACTCGGCTGCTGACAAAATGTTCCAAACACACCCCATGCACAACTCCACCGGGAAGGTGCCAGAAACGAGTTTCTATTGGTAGTTTTTACACTACCCGGTGGGCAGCTGAAAGCACCACAAAACTTGTTCTACCTGCTTTCTGGGCTGAGATGGGGAATCGCTGAATTTTGGACTCGGCTGGTGACAGAATGTTCCAAACACACCCCATGCACAACTCCACCGGGGAAGGTGCCAGAAACGAGTTCTGTTGGTAGTTTTTACACTACCCCGGTAGGCAAGAGAAAGGCACCACAAAACTTGTTCTACCTGCTTTCTGGGCTGAGATGGGGAACGGCTGAATTTTTGGACTCGGCTGGTAACAAAATGTTCCAAACACACCCCATGCCACAGCTCCACCGGCAAAGGTGCCAGAAACGAGTTCTGTTGGTAAGTTTTTTACACTACCCCGGTAGGCAGCTGAAAGGCACCACAAAACTTGTTCTGCCTGCTTTCTGGGCTGAGATGGGGAACGGCTGAATTTTGGATTCGGCTGGTGACAAAATGTTCCAAACACACCCCATGCACACCTCCACCCGGGGAAGGTGCCAGAAAACGAGTTCTGTTGGTACTTTTTACACTACCCCGGTAGGCAGCTGAAAGGCACCACAAAAACTTGTTCTACCTGCTTTCTGGGCTGAGATGGGGAATCGCCTGAATTTTGGACTCGGCTGGTGACAAAATGTCCAAACACACCCCATGCACAACTCCACCGGGGAAGGTGCCAGAAACGAGTTCTGTTGGTAGTTTTTACACTACCACGGTAGGCAGCTGAAAGCACCACAAAACTTGTTGTACCTGCTTTCTGGGCTGAGATGGGAATCGCTGAATTTTGGACTCGGCTGGTGACAAAAATGTTCCAAACACACCCCATGCACAACTCCCACCGGGAAGGTGCCAGAAACGAGTTCTGTTGGTAGTTTTTACACTACCCCGGTAGGCAGCTGAAAGGCACCACAAAACTTGTTCTACCTGCTTTCTGGGCTGAGATGGGGAATCGCTGAATTTTGGACTCGGCTGGTGACAAAATGTTCCAAACACACCCCATGCACAACTCCACCGGGGAAGGTGCCAGAAACGAGTTCTGTTGGTACTTTTTACACTACCCCGGTAGGCAGCTGAAAGGCACCACAAAACTTGTTCTACCTGCTTTCTGGGCTGAGATGGGGAATCGCTGAATTTTGGACTCGGCTGTGACAAAATGTTCAAACACACCCCATGCACAACTCCTCCCGGGAAGGTGCCAGAAACGAGTTCTGTTGGTAGTTTTTACACTACCCCGGTAGGCAGCTGAAAGGCACCACAAAACTTGTCTACCTGCTTTCTGGGCTGAGATGGGGAATCGCTGAATTTTGGACTCGGCTGTGACAAAATGTTCCAAACACACCCCATGCACAACTCCACCGGGGAAGGTGCCAGAAACGAGTTCTGTTGTAGTTTTTTACACTACCCCGGTAGGCAGCTGAAAGGCACCACAAAACTTGTTCTACCTGCTTTCTGGGCTGAGATGGGGAATCGACTGAATTTTTGGACTCGGCTGGTGACAAAATGTCCAAACACACCCCATGCACAACTCCACCGGGGAAGGTGCCAGAAACGAGTTCTGTTGGTAGTTTTTACAGTACCCCGGTAGGCAAGAGAAAGGCACCACAAAACTTGTTGTACCTGCTTTCTGGGCTGAGATGGGGAATCGCTGAATTTTGGACTCGGCTGGTGACAAAATGTTCCAAACACACCCCATGCACAACTCCACCGGGGAAGGTGCCAGAAACGAGTTCTGTTGGTAGTTTTTACACTACCCCGGTAGGCAGCTGAAAGGCACCACAAAACTTGTTCTACCTGCTTTCTGGGCTGAGATGGGGAATCGCTGAATTTTGGACTCGGCTGGTGACAAAATGTTCCAAACACACCCCATGCACAACTCCACCGGGGAAGGTGCCAGAAACGAGTTCTGTTGGTACTTTTTACACTACCCCGGTAGGCAGCTGAAAGGCACCACAAAACTTGTTGTACCTGCTTTCTGGGCTGAGATGGGGAATCGCTGAATTTTGGACTCGGCTGGTGACAAAATGTACCAAACACACCCCATGCACAACTCCACCGGGGAAGGTGCCAGAAACGAGTTCTGTTGGTAGTTTTTACACTACCCCGGTAGGCAAGAGAAAGGCACCACAAAACTTGTTCTACCTGCTTTCTGGGCTGAGATGGGGAATCGCTGAATTTTGGACTCGGCTGGTGAAAAAATGTTCCAAACACACCCCATGCACAACTCCACCGGGGAAGGTGCCAGAAAGGAGTTCTGTTGGTAGTTTTTACACTACCCCGGTAGGCAGCTGAAAGGCACCACAAAACTTGTTCTGCCTGCTTTCTGGGCTGAGATGGGGAACAGCTGAGTTTTGGACTCGGCTGCTGACAAAATGTTCCAAACACACCCCATGCACACCTCCACCGGGGAAGGTGCCAGAAACGAGTTCTGTTGGTACTTTTTACACTACCCCCGGTAGGCAAGAGAAAGGCACCACAAAACTTGTTCTACCTGCTTTCTGGGCTGAGATGGGGAATCGCTGAATTTTGGACTCGGCTGGTGACAAAATGTTCCAAACACACCCCATGCACAACTCCACCGGGGAAGGTGCCAGAAACGAGTTCTGTGGTAGTTTTTACACTACCCCGGTGGGCAGCTGAAAGGCACCACAAAACTTGTTCTACCTGCTTTCTGGGCTGAGATGGGGAATCGCTGAATTTTGGACTCGGCTGGTGACAAAATGTTCAAACACAACCCCATGCACAACTCCACCGGGGAAGGTGCCAGAAACGAGTTTCTGTTGGTAGTTTTTACACTACCCCGGTAGGCAGCTGAAAGGCACCACAAAACTTGTTTCTACCTGCTTTCTGGGCTGAGATGGGGAATCGCTGAATTTTGGACTCGGCTGGTGACAAAATGTTCCAAACACACCCCCATCACAACTCCACCGGGGAAGGTGCCAGAAACGAGTTCTGTTGTAGTTTTTACACTACCCCGGTAGGCAGCTGAAAGGCACCACAAAACTTGTTCTACCTGCTTTCTGGGCTGAGATGGGGAATCGCTGAATTTTGGACTCGGCTGGTGACAAAATGTTCCAAACACACCCCATGCACCAACTCCACCGGGGAAGGTGCCAGAAACGAGTTCTGTTGGTACTTTTTACACTACCCCGGTAGGCAAGAGAAAGGCACCACAAAAGTTGTTCTACCTGCTTTCTGGCTGAGATGGGGAATCGCTGAATTTTGGACTCGGCTGGTGACAAAATGTTCCAAACACACCCCATGCACAACTCCACCGGGGAAGGTGCCAGAAACGAGTTCTGTTGGTACTTTTTACACTACCCCCGGTAGGCAAGAGAAAGGCACCACAAAACTTGTTCTACCTGCTTTCTGGGCTGAGATGGGGAATCGCTGAATTTTGGACTCGGCTGCTGACAAAATGTTCCAAACACACCCCATGCACAACTCCACCGGGGAAGGTGCCAGAAACGAGTTCTGTTGGTAGTTTTTACACTACCCCGGTAGGCAGCTGAAAGGCACCACAAAACTTGTTCTACCTGCTTTCTGGGCTGAGATGGGGAATCGCTGAATTTTGACTCGGCTGCTGACAAAATGTTCCAAAACACACCCCATGCACAACTCCACCGGGGAAGGTGCCAGAAACGAGTTCTGGTTGGTAGTTTTTACACTACCCCGGTAGGCAGCTGAAAGGCACCACAAAACTTGTTCTACCTGCTTTCTGGGCTGAGATGGGGAACAGCTGAATTTGGACTCGGCTGGTGACAGAATGTTCCAAACACACCCCATGCACAGCTCCACCGGCAAAGGTGCCAGAAACGAGTTCTGTTGGTAGTTTTTACACTACCCCGGTAGGCAGCTGAAAGGCACCACAAAACTTGTTCTGCCTGCTTTCTGGGCTGAGATGGGGAACGGCTGAATTTTGGATTCGGCTGGTAACAAAATGTTCCAAACACACCCCATGCACAGCTCCACCGGGGAAGGTGCCAGAAACGAGTTCTGTTGGTAGTTTTTACACTACCCCGGTAGGCAGCTGAAGGCACCACAAAAACTTGTTCTACCTGCTTTCTGGGCTGAGATGGGGAACAGCCTGAGTTTTGACTCGGCTGGTGACAAAATGTTCCAAACACACCCCATGCACAACTCCACCGAGGAAGGTGCCAGAAACGAGTTCTGTGGGTAGTTTTTACACTACCCCGGTAGGCAGCTGAAAGGCACCACAAAACTTGTTCTACCTGCTTTCTGGGCTGAGATGGGGAACGGCTGAATTTTGGACTCGGCTGGTAACAAAATGTTCCAAACACACCCCATGCACAGCTCCACCGGCAAAGGTGCCAGAAACGAGTTCTGTTGGTAGTTTTTACAGTACCCCGGTAGGCAGCTGAAAGGCACCATAAAACCGGTTCCTATCTGCTTCCTGGGCTAGAGATGGGGAACAGCTGAATTTTGGACTCGGCTGGTGACAGAATGTTCAAACACAACCCCATGCACAAGTCCACCGGAGAAGGTGCCAAAACGAGTTCTGTTGGTAGTTTTTACACTACCCACCGGTAGGCAGCTGACAGGCACCACAAAACTTGTTCTACCTGCTTTCTGGGCTGAGATGGGGACGGCTGAATTTTGGACTCGGCTGGTGACAAAATGTTCCAACACACACCCATGCACAACTCCACCGGGGAAGGTGCCAGAAACGAGTTCTGTTGGTAGTTTTTACACTACCCCGGTAGGGCAGCTGAAAGGCACCACAAAACTGTTCTACCTGCTTTCTGGGCTGAGATGGGGAATCGCTGAATTTTGACTCGGCTGCTGACAAAATGTTCCAAACACACCCCATGCACAAACTCCACCGGGGAAGGTGCCAGAACGAGTTCTGTTGGTAGTTTTTACACTACCCCGGTAGGCAGCTGAAAGGCACCACAAAACTTGTTCTACCTGCTTTCTGGGCTGAGATGGGGAATCGCTGAATTTTGGACTCGGCTGGTGACAGAATGTTCCAACACACACCCCATGCACAGCTCCACCGGCAAAGGTGCCAGAAACGAGTTCTGTTGGTAGTTTTTACACTACCCCGGTAGGCAGCTGAAAGGCACCACAAAACTTGTTCTACCTGCTTTCTGGGCTGAGATGGGGAACGGCTGAATTTTGGATTCGGCTGGTAACAAAATGTTCCAAACACACCCCATGCACAGCTCCACCGGGGAAGGTGCCAGAAACGAGTTCTGTTGGTAGTTTTTACACTACCCGGTAGGCAGCTGAAAGGCACCACAAAACTTGTTCTACCTGCTTCTGGGCTGAGATGGGGAATCGCTGAATTTTGGACTCGGCTGGTGACAAAAATGTTCCAAACACACCCCATGCACAACTCCACCGGGGAAGGTGCCAGAAACGAGTTCTGTTGCTAGTTTTTACACTACCCCGGTAGGCAGCTGAAGGCACACAAAACTTGTTCTACCTGCTTTCTGGGCTGAGATGGGGAATCGCTGAATTTTGGACTCGGCTGGTGACAAAATGTTCCAAACACACCCCATGCCACAACTCCACCGGGGAAGGTGCCAGAAACGAGTTCTGTTGGTACTTTTTACACTACCCCGGTAGGCAAGAGAAAGGCACCACAAAACTTGTTCTACCTGCTTTCTGGGCTGAGATGGGGAATCGCTGAATTTTCGACTCGGCTGGTGACAAAATGTTCCAAACACACCCCATGCACAACTCCACCGGGGAAGGTGCCAGAAACGAGTTCTGTTGGTAGTTTTTACACTACCCCGGTAGGCAGCTGAAAGGCACCACAAAACTTGTTCTACCTGCTTTCTGGGCTGAGATGGGGAATCGCCTGAATTTTCGACTCGGCTGGTGACAAAATGTTCCAAACACACCCCATGCACAACTCCACCGGGGAAGGTGCCAGAAACGAGTTCTGTTGGTAGTTTTTACACTACCCCGGTGGGCAGCTGAAAGGCACCACAAAACTTGTTCTACCTGCTTTCTGGGCTGAGATGGGGAATCGCTGAATTTTGGACTCGGCTGGTGACAAAATGTTCCAAACACACCCCATGCACAACTCCACCGGGGAAGGTGCCAGAAACGAGTTCTGTTGGTAGTTTTTACACTACCCCGGTAGGCAGCTGAAAAGGCACCACAAAACTTGTTCTACCTGCTTTCTGGGCTGAGATGGGGAATCGCTGAATTTTGGACTCGGCTGGTGACAAAATGTTCCAAACACACCCCATGCACACCTCCACCGGGGAAGGTGCCAGAAACGAGTTCTGTTGGTAGTTTTTACAGTACCCCGGTAGGCAAGAGAAAGGCACCACAAAACTTGTTCTACCTGCTTTCTGGCTGAGATGGGGAATCGCTGAATTTTGGACTCGGCTGGTGACAAAATGTTCCAAACACACCCCATGCACAACTCCACCGGGGAAGGTGCCAGAAACGAGTTCTGTTGGTAGTTTTTACACTACCCCGGTAGGCAGCTGAAAGGCACGACAAAACTTGTTCTACCTGCTTTCTGGCTGAGATGGGGAATCGCTGAATTTTGGACTCGGCTGGTGACAAAATGTTCCAAACACACCCCATGCACAACTCCACCGGGGAAGGTGCCAGAAACGAGTTCTGTTGGTACTTTTTACACTACCCCGGTAGGCAGCTGAAAGGCACGACAAAACTTGTTCTACCTGCTTTCTGGGCTGAGATGGGGAATCGCTGAATTTTGGACTCGGCTGGTGACAAAATGTTCCAAACACACCCCATGCACAACTCCACCGGGAAGGTGCCAGAAACGAGTTCTATTGGTAGTTTTTACACTACCCCGGTGGGCAGCTGAAAGGCACCACAAAACTTGTTCTACCTGCTTTTCTGGGCTGAGATGGGGAATCGCTGAATTTTGGACTCGGCTGGTGACAAAATGTTCCAAACACACCCCATGCACACCTCCACCGGGGAAGGTGCCAGAAACGAGTTCTGTTGGTAGTTTTTACACTACCCCGGTAGGCAGCTGAAAGGCACCACAAAACTTGTTGTACCTGCTTTCTGGGCTGAGATGGGGGAACAGCTGAGTTTTGGACTCGGCTGGTGACAAAATGTTCCAAACACACCCCATGCACAACTCCACCGAGGAAGGTGCCAGAAACGAGTTCTGTGGGTAGTTTTTACACTACCCCGGTAGGCAGCGGAAAGGCACCACAAAACTTGTTCTACCTGCTTTCTGGGCTGAGATGGGGAATCGCTGAATTTTGGACTCGGCTGGTGACAAAATGTTCCAAACACACCCCATGCACAACTCCACCGGGGAAGGTGCCAGAAACGAGTTCTGTTGGTAGTTTTTACACTACCCCGGTAGGCAGCTGAAAGGCACCACAAAACTTGTTCTACTGCTTTCTGGGCTGAGATGGGGAAACGGCTGACTTTTGGACTCGGCTGGTGACAAAATGTTCCAAACACACCCCATGCACAACTCCACCGGGGAAGGTGCCAGAAAGGAGTTCTGTTGGTAGTTTTTACACTACCCCGGTAGGCAGCTGAAAGGCACCACAAAACTTGTTCTACCTGCTTTCTGGGCTGAGATGGGGAATCGCTGAATTTTGGACTCGGCTGGTGACAAAATGTTCCAAACACACCCCATGCACAACTCCACCGGCAAAGGTGCCAGAAACGAGTTCTGTTGTAGTTTTTACACTACCCCGGTAGGCAGCTGAAAGGCACCACAAAACTTGTTCTACCTGCTTTCTGGGCTGAGATGGGGAATCGCTGAATTTTGGACTCGGCTGGTGACAAAATGTTCCAAACACACCCCATGCACAACTCCACCGGGGAAGGTGCCAGAAACGAGTTCTGTTGGTAGTTTTTACACTACCCCGGTAGGCAGCTGAAAGGCACCACAAAACTTGTTCTACCTGCTTTCTGGGCTGAGATGGGGAATCGCTGAATTTTGGACTCGGCTGGTGACAAAATGTTCCAAACACACCCCATGCACAACTCCACCGGGGAAGGTGCCAGAAACGAGTTCTGTTGGTACTTTTTACACTACCCCGGTAGGCAGCTGAAAGGCACCACAAAACTTGTTCTACCTGCTTTCTGGGCTGAGATGGGGAATCGCTGAATTTTGGACTCGGCTGGTGACAAAATGTTCCAAACACACCCCATGCACAACTCCACCGGGGAAGGTGCCAGAAAGGAGTTCTGTTGGTACTTTTTACACTACCCCGGTAGGCAGCTGAAAGGCACCACAAAACTTGTTCTACCTGCTTTCTGGGCTGAGATGGGGAATCGCTGAATTTTGGACTCGGCTGCTGACAAAATGTTCCAAACACACCCCATGCACAACTCCACCGGGGAAGGTGCCAGAAACGAGTTCTGTTGTAGTTTTTACACTACCCCGGTAGGCAGCTGAAAGGCACCACAAAACTTGTTCTACCTGCTTTCTGGGCTGAGATGGGGAATCGCTGAATTTTGGACTCGGCTGGTGACAAAATGTTCCAAACACACCCCATGCACAACTCCACCGGGGAAGGTGCCAGAAACGAGTTCTGTTGGTACTTTTTACACTACCCCGGTAGGCAAGAGAAAGGCACCACAAAAGTTGTTCTACCTGCTTTCTGGGCTGAGATGGGGAATCGCTGAATTTTGGACTCGGCTGGTGACAAAATGTTCCAAACACACCCCATGCACACCTCCACCGGGGAAGGTGCCAGAAAACGAGTTCTGTTGGTAGTTTTTACACTACCCCGGTAGGCAAGAGAAAGGCACCACAAAACTTGTTCTACCTGCTTTCTGGGCTGAGATGGGGAATCGCTGAATTTTGGACTCGGCTGGTGACAAAATGTTCCAAACACACCCCATGCACAACTCCACCGGGGAAGGTGCCAGAAAGGAGTTCTGTTGGTACTTTTTACACTACCCCGGTAGGCAGCTGAAAGGCACCACAAAACTTGTTCTACCTGCTTTCTGGGCTGAGATGGGGAATCGCTGAATTTTGGACTCGGCTGGTGACAGAATGTTCCAAACACACCCCATGCACAGCTCCACCGGCAAAGGTGCCAGAAACGAGTTCTGTTGGTAGTTTTTACACTACCCCGGTAGGCAGCTGAAAGGCACCACAAAACTTGTTCTGCCTGCTTTCTGGCTAGAGATGGGGAACGGCTGAATTTTGGATTCGGCTGGTAACAAAATGTTCCAAACACACCCCATGCACAGCTCCACCGGGGAAGGTGCCAGAAACGAGTTCTGTGGGTAGTTTTTACACTACCCCGGTAGGCAGCTGAAAGGCACCACAAAACTTGTTCTACCTGCTTTCTGGGCTGAGATGGGGAATCGCTGAATTTTGGACTCAGCTGGTGACAAAATGTTCCAAACACACACCCCATGCACAACTCCACCGGGAAGGTGCCAGAAACGAGTTCTGTTGGTACTTTTTACACTACCCCGGTAGGCAGCTGAAAGGCACGACAAAACTTGTTCTACCTGCTTTCTGGGCTGAGATGGGGAATCGCTGAATTTTGGACTCGGCTGCTGACAAAATGTTCCAAACACACCCCATGCACAACTCCACCGGGGAAGGTGCCAGAAACGAGTTCTATTGGTAGTTTTTACACTACCCCGGTGGGCAGCTGAAAGGCACCACAAAACTTGTTCTACCTGCTTTCTGGGCTGAGATGGGGAATCGCTGAATTTTGGACTCGGCTGGTGACAGAATGTTCCAAACACACCCCATGCACAACTCCACCGGGGAAGGTGCCCAGAAACGAGTTCTGTTGGTAGTTTTTACACTACCCCGGTAGGCAAGAGAAAGGCACCACAAAACTTGTTCTACCTGCTTTCTGGGCTGAGATGGGGAACGGCTGAATTTTGGACTCGGCTGGTAACAAAATGTTCCAAACACACCCCATGCACACCTCCACCGGGGAAGGTGCCAGAAACGAGTTCTGTTGGTAGTTTTTACACTACCCCGGTAGGCAGCTGAAAGGCACCACAAAACTTGTTGTACCTGCTTTCTGGGCTGAGATGGGGAACAGCTGAGTTTTGGACTCGGCTGGTGACAAAATGTTCCAAACACACCCCATGCACAACTCCACCGAGGAAGGTGCCAGAAACGAGTTCTGTGGGTAGTTTTTACACTACCCCGGTAGGCAGCGGAAAGGCACCACAAAACTTGTTCTACCTGCTTTCTGGCTGAGATGGGGAATCGCTGAATTTTGGACTCGGCTGGTGACAAAATGTTCCAAACACACCCCATGCACAACTCCACCGGGGAAGGTGCCAGAAACGAGTTCTGTTGGTAGTTTTTACACTACCCCGGTAGGCAGCTGAAAGGCACCACAAAACTTGTTCTACCTGCTTTCTGGGCTGAGATGGGGAATCGCTGAATTTTGGACTCGGCTGGTGACAAAATGTTCCAAACACACCCCATGCACAACTCCACCGGGGAAGGTGCCAGAAACGAGTTCTGTGGGTAGTTTTTACACTACCCCGGTAGGCAAGAGAAAGGCCACCACAAAACTTGTTCTACCTGCTTTCTGGGCTGAGATGGGGAATCGCTGAATTTGGACTCGGCTGTGACAGAATGTTCCAAACACACCCCATGCACAACTCCACCGGGGAAGGTGCCAGAAACGAGTTCTGTTGGTAGTTTTTACACTACCCCGGTAGGCAGCTGAAAGGCACCACAAAACTTGTTCTACCCTGCTTTCTGGGCTGAGATGGGGAACAGCTGAGTTTTGGACTCGGCTGGTGACAAAATGTTCCAAACACACCCCATGCACAACTCCACCGGGGAAGGTGCCAGAAAGGAGTTCTGTTGGTAGTTTTTACACTACCCCGGTAGGCAGCTGAAAGGCACCACAAAACTTGTTCTACCTGCTTTCTGGGCTGAGATGGGGAATCGCTGAATTTTTGGACTCGGCTGGTGACAAAATGTTCCAAACACACCCCATGCACAACTCCACCGGGAAGGTGCCAGAAACGAGTTCTGTTGTAGTTTTTACACTACCCCGGTAGGCAAGAGAAAGGCACCACAAAACTTGTTCTACCTGCTTTCTGGCTGAGATGGGGAATCGCTGAATTTTGGACTCGGCTGGTGACAAAATGTTCCAAACACACCCCATGCACAACTCCACCGGGGAAGGTGCCAGAAAGGAGTTCTGTTGGTACTTTTTACACTACCCCGGTAGCAGCTGAAAGGCACCACAAAACTTGTTCTACCTGCTTTCTGGGCTGAGATGGGGAAATCGCTGAATTTTGGACTCGGCTGGTGACAGAATGTTCCAAACACACCCCCATGCACAGCTCCACCGGGGAAGGTGCCAGAAAGGAGTTCTGTTGGTACTTTTTACACTACCCCGGTAGGCAGCTGAAAGGCACCACAAAACTTGTTCTACCTGCTTTCTGGGCTGAGATGGGGAATCGCTGAATTTTGGACTCAGCTGGTGACAAAATGTTCCAAACACACCCCATGCACAACTCCACCGGGGAAGGTGCCAGAAACGAGTTCTGTTGGTACTTTTTACACTACCCCGGTAGGCAGCTGAAAGGCACCACAAAACTTGTTCTACCTGCTTTCTGGGCTGAGATGGGGAATCGCTGAATTTTGGACTCAGCTGGTGACAAAATGTTCCAAACACACCCCATGCACAACTCCACCGGGGAAGGTGCCAGAAACGAGTTCTGTTGGTACTTTTTACACTACCCCGGTAGGCAGCTGAAAGGCACGACAAAACTTGTTCTACCTGCTTTCTGGGCTGAGATGGGGAATCGCTGAATTTTGGACTCGGCTGCTGACAAAATGTTCCAAACACACCCCATGCACAACTCCACCGGGGAAGGTGCCAGAAACGAGTTCTATTGGTAGTTTTTACACTACCCCGGTGGGCAGCTGAAAGGCACCACAAAACTTGTTCTACCTGCTTTCTGGGCTGAGATGGGGAATCGCTGAATTTTGGACTCGGCTGGTGACAGAATGTTCCAAACACACCCCATGCACAACTCCACCGGGGAAGGTGCCAGAAACGAGTTCTGTTGGTAGTTTTTACACTACCCCGGTAGGCAAGAGAAAGGCACCACAAAACTTGTTCTACCTGCTTTCTGGGCTGAGATGGGGAACGGCTGAATTTTGGACTCGGCTGGTAACAAAATGTTCCAAACACACCCCATGCACACCTCCACCGGGGAAGGTGCCAGAAACGAGTTCTGTTGGTAGTTTTTACACTACCCCGGTAGGCAGCTGAAAGGCACCACAAAACTTGTTGTACCTGCTTTCTGGGCTGAGATGGGGAACAGCTGAGTTTTGGACTCGGCTGGTGACAAAATGTTCCAAACACACGCCATGCACAACTCCACCGAGGAAGGTGCCAGAAACGAGTTCTGTGGGTAGTTTTTACACTACCCGGTAGGCAGCGGAAAGGCACCACAAAACTTGTTCTACCTGCTTTCTGGGCTGAGATGGGGAATCGCTGAATTTTGGACTCGGCTGGTGACAAAATGTTCCAAACACCACCCCATGCACAACTCCACCGGGGAAGGTGCCAGAAACGAGTTCTGTTGTAGTTTTTACACTACCCCGGTAGGCAGCTGAAAGGCACCACAAAACTTGTTCTACCCTGCTTTCTGGGCTGAGATGGGGAATCGCTGAATTTTGGACTCGGCTGGTGACAAAATGTTCCAAACACACCCCATGCACAACTCCACCGGGGAAGGTGCCAGAAAGGAGTTCTGTTGGTACTTTTTACACTACCCCGGTAGGCAGCTGAAAGGCACCACAAAACTTGTTCTACCTGCTTTCTGGGCTGAGATGGGGAATCGCTGAATTTTGGACTCGGCTGCTGACAAAATGTTCCAACACACCCCATGCACAACTCCACCCGGGGAAGGTGCCAGAAACGAGTTCTGTTGTAGTTTTTACACTACCCCCGGTAGGCAGCTGAAAGGCACCACAAAACTTGTTCTACCTGCTTTCTGGGCTGAGATGGGGAATCGCTGAATTTTGGACTCGGCTGGTGACAAAATGTTCCAAACACACCCCATGCACACCTCCACCGGGGAAGGTGCCAGAAACGAGTTCTGTTGGTAGTTTTTACACTACCCCGGTAGGCAGCTGAAAGGCACCACAAAACTTGTTCTACCTGCTTTCTGGGCTGAGATGGGGAACAGCTGAGTTTTGGACTCGGCTGGTGACAAAATGTTCCAAACACACCCCATGCACAACTCCACCGAGGAAGGTGCCAGAAACGAGTTCTGTGGGTAGTTTTTACACTACCCCGGTAGGCAGCGGAAAGGCACCACAAAACTTGTTCTACCTGCTTTCTGGCTGAGATGGGAATCGCTGACTTTTGGACTCGGCTGGTGACAAAATGTTCCAAACACACCCCATGCACACTCCACCGGGGAAGGTGCCAGAAAGGAGTTCTGTTGGTAGTTTTTACACTACCCCGGTAGGCAGCTGAAAGGCACCACAAACTTGTTCTACCTGCTTTCTGGGCTGAGATGGGGAACGGCTGACTTTTGGACTCGGCTGGTGACAAAATGTTCCAAACACACCCATGCACAACTCCACCGGGAAGGTGCCAGAAAGGAGTTCTGTTGGTAGTTTTTACACTACCCCGGTAGGCAGCTGAAAGGCACCACAAAACTGTTCTACCTGCTTTCTGGCTGAGATGGGGAATCGCTGAATTTTGGACTCGGCTGGTGACAAAATGTTCCAAACACACCCCATGCACAACTCCACCGGGGAAGGTGCCAGAAACGAGTTCTGTTGTAGTTTTTACACTACCCCGGTAGGCAGCTGAAAGGCACCACAAAACTTGTTCTACCTGCTTTCTGGGCTGAGATGGGGAATCGCTGAATTTTGGACTCGGCTGGTGACAAAATGTTCCAAACACACCCCATGCACAACTCCACCGGGGAAGGTGCCAGAACGAGTTCTGTTGGTACTTTTTACACTACCCCGGTAGGCAGCTGAAAGGCACCACAAAAGTTGTTCTACCTGCTTTCTGGGCTGAGATGGGGAATCGCTGAATTTTGGACTCGGCTGGTGACAAAATGTTCCAAACACACCCCATGCACAACTCCACCGGGAAGGTGCCAGAAAGGAGTTCTGTTGGTACTTTTTACACTACCCCGGTAGCAGCTGAAAGGCACCACAAAACTTGTTCTACCTGCTTTCTGGCTGAGATGGGGAATCGCTGAATTTTGGACTCAGGCTGGTGACAAAATGTTCCAAACACACCCCATGCACAGCTCCACCGGGGAAGGTGCCAGAAATGAGTTCTGTTGGTAGTTTTTACACTACCCCGGTAGGCAGCTGAAAGGCACCACAAAACTTGTTCTACCTGCTTTCTGGGCTGAGATGGGGAACGGCTGTATTTTGGACTCGGCTGGTAACAAAATGTTCCAAACACACCCCATGCACAGCTCCACCGGCAAAGGTGCCAGAAACGAGTTCTGTTGGTAGTTTTTACAGTACCCCGGTAGGCAGCTGAAAGGCACCATAAAACCGGTTCCTATCTGCTTCCTGGGCTAGAGATGGGGAACAGCTGAATTTTGGACTCGGCTGGTGACAGAATGTTCCAAACACACCCCATGCACAAGTCCACCGGAGAAGGTGCCAAAACGAGTTCTGTTGGTAGTTTTTACACTACCCCGGTAGGCAGCTGAAAGGCACCACAAAACTTGTTCTACCTGCTTTCTGGGCTGAGATGGGGAACGGCTGAATTTTGGACTCGGCTGGTGACAAAATGTTCCAAACACACCCCATGCACAACTCCACCGGGGAAGGTGCCAGAAACGAGTTCTGTTGGTAGTTTTTACACTACCCCGGTGGGCAGCTGAAAGGCACCACAAAACTTGTTCTACCTGCTTTCTGGGCTGAGATGGGGAATCGCTGAATTTTGGACTCGGCTGGTGACAAAATGTTCCAAACACACCCCATGCACAACTCCACCGGGGAAGGTGCCAGAAACGAGTTCTGTTGGTACTTTTTACACTACCCCGGTAGGCAGCTGAAAGGCACCACAAAACTTGTTCTACCTGCTTTCTGGGCTGAGATGGGGAATCGCTGAATTTTGGACTCGGCTGGTGACAAAATGTTCCAAACACACCCCATGCACAACTCCACCGGGGAAGGTGCCAGAAACGAGTTCTGTTGGTAGTTTTTACACTACCCCGGTAGGCAAGAGAAAGGCACCACAAAACTTGTTGTACCTGCTTTCTGGGCTGAGATGGGGAATCGCTGATTTTTGGACTCGGCTGCTGACAAAAGTTCCAAACACACCCCATGCACAACTCCACCGGGGAAGGTGCCAGAAAGGAGTTCTGTTGGTACTCTTTTACACTACCCCGGTAGGCAGCTGAAAGGCACCACAAAACTTGTTCTACCTGCTTTCTGGGCTGAGATGGGGAATCGCTGAATTTTGACTCGGCTGGTGACAAAATGTTCCAAACACACCCCATGCACAACTCCACCCGGGGAAGGTGCCAGAAACGAGTTCTGTTGTAGTTTTTACACTACCCGGTAGGCAGCTGAAAGGCACCACAAAACTTGTTCTACCTGCTTTCTGGGCTGAGATGGGGAATCGCTGAATTTTGGACTCGGCTGGTGACAAAATGTTCCAAACACACCCCATGCACAACTCCACCGGGGAAGGTGCCAGAAACGAGTTCTGTTGGTACTTTTTACACTACCCCGGTAGGCAAGAGAAAGGCACCACAAAAGTTGTTCTACCTGCTTTCTGGGCTGAGATGGGGAATCGCTGAATTTTGGACTCGGCTGGTGACAAAATGTTCCAAACACACCCATGCACAACTCCACCGGGGAAGGTGCCAGAAACGAGTTCTGTTGGTAGTTTTACACTACCCCGGTAGGCAAGAGAAAGGCACCACAAAACTTGTTCTACCTGCTTTCTGGGCTGAGATGGGGAATCGCTGAATTTTGGACTCGGCTGCTGACAAAATGTTCCAAACACACCCCATGCACAACTCCACCGGGGAAGGTGCCAGAAACGAGTTCTGTTGGTAGTTTTTACACTACCCCCGGTAGGCAGCTGAAAGGCACCACAAAACTTGTTCTACCTGCTTTCTGGGCTGAGATGGGGAATCGCTGAATTTTTGACTCGGCTGCTGACAAAATGTTCCAAACACACCCCATGCACAACTCCACCGGGGAAGGTGCCAGAAACGAGTTCTGTTGGTAGTTTTTACACTACCCCGGTAGGCAGCTGAAAGGCACCACAAAACTTGTTCTACCTGCTTTCTGGGCTGAGATGGGGAATTGCTGAATTTTGGACTCGGCTGGTGACAGAATGTTCCAAACACACCCCATGCACAGCTCCACCGGCAAAGGTGCCAGAAACGAGTTCTGTTGGTAGTTTTTACACTACCCCGGTAGGCAGCTGAAAGGCACCACAAAACTTGTTCTGCCTGCTTTCTGGGCTGAGATGGGGAACGGCTGAATTTTGGATTCGGCTGGTAACAAAATGTTCCAAACACACCCCATGCACAGCTCCACCGGGGAAGGTGCCAGAAACGAGTTCTGTTGGTAGTTTTTACACTACCCCGGTAGGCAGCTGAAAGGCACCACAAAACTTGTTCTACCTGCTTTCTGGGCTGAGATGGGGAATCGCTGAATTTTGGACTCGGCTGGTGACAAAATGTTCCAAACACACCCCATGCACAACTCCACCGAGGAAGGTGCCAGAAACGAGTTCTGTGGGTAGTTTTTACACTACCCCGGTAGGCAGCTGAAAGGCACCACAAAACTTGTTCTACCTGCTTTCTGGGCTGAGATGGGGAACGGCTGAATTTTGGACTCGGCTGGTAACAAAATGTTCCAAACACACCCCATGCACAGCTCCACCGGCAAAGGTGCCAGAAACGAGTTCTGTTGGTAGTTTTTACACTACCCCGGTAGGCAGCTGAAAGGCACCATAAAACCGGTTCCTATCTGCTTCCTGGGCTAGAGATGGGGAACAGCTGAATTTTGGACTCGGCTGGTGACAGAATGTTCCAAACACACCCCATGCACAAGTCCACCGGAGAAGGTGCCAAAAACGAGTTCTGTTGGTAGTTTTTACACTACCCCGTAGGCAGCTGAAAGGCACCACAAAACTTGTTCTACCTGCTTTCTGGGCTGAGATGGGGAACGGCTGAATTTTGGACTCGGCTGGTGACAAAATGTTCCAAACACACCCCATGCACAACTCCACCGGGGAAGGTGCCAGAAACGAGTTCTGTTGGTAGTTTTTACACTACCCCGGTAGGCAGCTGAAAGGCACCACAAAACTTGTTCTACCTGCTTTCTGGGCTGAGATGGGGAATCGCTGAATTTTGGACTCGGCTGGTGACAAAATGTTCCAAACACACCCCATGCACAACTCCACCGGGGAAGGTGCCAGAAACGAGTTCTGTTGGTAGTTTTTTACAGTACCCCGGTAGGCAAGAGAAAGGCACCACAAAACTTGTTCTACCTGCTTTCTGGGCTGAGATGGGGAATCGCTGAATTTTGGACTCGGCTGGTGACAAAATGTTCCAAACACACCCCATGCACACCTCCACCGGGGAAGGTGCCAGAAACGAGTTCTGTTGGTAGTTTTTACAGTACCCCGGTAGGCAGCTGAAAGGCACCATAAAACCGGTTCCTATCTGCTTTCTGGGCTAGAGATGGGGAACAGCTGAATTTTGGACTCGGCTGGTGACAGAATGTTCCAAACACACCCCATGCACAAGTCCACCGGAGAAGGTGCCAAAAACGAGTTCTGTTGGTAGTTTTTACACTACCCCGGTAGGCAGCTGAAAGGCACCACAAAACTTGTTCTACCTGCTTTCTGGGCTGAGATGGGGAACGGCTGAATTTTGGACTCGGCTGGTGACAAAATGTTCCAAACACACCCCATGCACAACTCCACCGGGGAAGGTGCCAGAAACGAGTTCTGTTGGTAGTTTTTACACTACCCCGGTAGGCAGCTGAAAGGCACCACAAAACTTGTTCTACCTGCTTTCTGGGCTGAGATGGGGAATCGCTGAATTTTGGACTCGGCTGGTGACAAAATGTTCCAAACACACCCCATGCACACCTCCACCGGGGAAGGTGCCAGAAACGAGTTCTGTTGGTAGTTTTTACAGTACCCCGGTAGGCAAGAGAAAGGCACCACAAAACTTGTTCTACCTGCTTTCTGGGCTGAGATGGGGAATCGCTGAATTTTGGACTCGGCTGGTGACAAAATGTTCCAAACACACCCCATGCACAACTCCACCGGGGAAGGTGCCAGAAACGAGTTCTGTTGGTAGTTTTTACACTACCCCGGTAGGCAGCTGAAAGGCACCACAAAACTTGTTCTACCTGCTTTCTGGGCTGAGATGGGGAATCGCTGAATTTTGGACTCAGCTGGTGACAAAATGTTCCAAACACACCCCATGCACAACTCCACCGGGGAAGGTGCCAGAAACGAGTTCTGTTGGTAGTTTTTACACTACCCCGGTAGGCAGCTGAAAGGCACCACAAAACTTGTTCTACCTGCTTTCTGGGCTGAGATGGGGAATCGCTGAATTTTGGACTCGGCTGGTGACAAAATGTTCCAAACACACCCCATGCACAACTCCACCGGGGAAGGTGCCAGAAACGAGTTCTATTGGTAGTTTTTACACTACCCCGGTGGGCAGCTGAAAGGCACCACAAAACTTGTTGTACCTGCTTTCTGGGCTGAGATGGGGAATCGCTGAATTTTGGACTCGGCTGGTGACTAAAATGTTCCAAACACACCCCATGCACAACTCCACCGGGGAAGGTGCCAGAAACGAGTTCTGTTGGTAGTTTTTACACTACCCCGGTAGGCAGCTGAAAGGCACCACAAAACTTGTTGTACCTGCTTTCTGGGCTGAGATGGGGAATCGCTGAATTTTGGACTCGGCTGGTGACAAAATGTTCCAAACACACCCCATGCACAACTCCACCGGGGAAGGTGCCAGAAACGAGTTCTGTTGGTACTTTTTACACTACCCCGGTAGGCAAGAGAAAGGCACCACAAAACTTGTTCTACCTGCTTTCTGGGCTGAGATGGGGAATCGCTGACTTTTGGACTCGGCTGGTGACAAAATGTTCCAAACACACCCCATGCACAACTCCACCGGGGAAGGTGCCAGAAAGGAGTTCTGTTGTAGTTTTTACACTACCCCGGTAGGCAGCTGAAAGGCACCACAAAACTTGTTCTACCTGCTTTCTGGGCTGAGATGGGGAATCGCTGAATTTTGGACTCGGCTGGTGACAAAATGTTCCAAACACACCCCATGCACAACTCCACCGGGGAAGGTGCCAGAAACGAGTTCTGTTGTAGTTTTTACACTACCCCGGTAGGCAGCTGAAAGGCACCACAAAACTTGTTCTACCTGCTTTCTGGGCTGAGATGGGGAATCGCTGAATTTTGGACTCGGCTGGTGACAAAATGTTCCAAACACACCCCATGCACAACTCCACCGGGGAAGGTGCCAGAAACGAGTTCTGTTGGTAGTTTTTACAGTACCCCGGTAGGCAAGAGAAAGGCACCACAAAACTTGTTGTACCTGCTTTCTGGGCTGAGATGGGGAATCGCTGAATTTTGGACTCGGCTGGTGACAAAATGTTCCAAACACACCCCATGCACAACTCCACCGGGGAAGGTGCCAGAAACGAGTTCTGTTGGTAGTTTTTACACTACCCCGGTAGGCAGCTGAAAGGCACCACAAAACTTGTTCTACCTGCTTTCTGGGCTGAGATGGGGAATCGCTGAATTTTGGACTCGGCTGGTGACAAAATGTTCCAAACACACCCCATGCACAACTCCACCGGGGAAGGTGCCAGAAACGAGTTCTGTTGGTAGTTTTTACACTACCCCGGTGGGCAGCTGAAAGGCACCACAAAACTTGTTCTACCTGCTTTCTGGGCTGAGATGGGGAATCGCTGAATTTTGGACTCGGCTGCTGACAAAATGTTCCAAACACACCCCATGCACAACTCCACCGGGGAAGGTGCCAGAAACGAGTTCTGTTGGTACTTTTTACACTACCCCGGTAGGCAGCTGAAAGGCACCACAAAACTTGTTCTACCTGCTTTCTGGGCTGAGATGGGGAATCGCTGAATTTTGGACTCGGCTGGTGACAAAATGTTCCAAACACACCCCATGCACAACTCCACCGGGGAAGGTGCCAGAAACGAGTTCTGTTGGTAGTTTTTACACTACCCCGGTAGGCAAGAGAAAGGCACCACAAAACTTGTTGTACCTGCTTTCTGGGCTGAGATGGGGAATCGCTGAATTTTGGACTCGGCTGCTGACAAAATGTTCCAAACACACCCCATGCACAACTCCACCGGGGAAGGTGCCAGAAACGAGTTCTGTTGGTAGTTTTTACACTACCCCGGTAGGCAGCTGAAAGGCACCACAAAACTTGTTCTACCTGCTTTCTGGGCTGAGATGGGGAACGGCTGAATTTTGGACTCGGCTGGTGACAAAATGTTCCAAACACACCCCATGCACAACTCCACCGGGGAAGGTGCCAGAAACGAGTTCTGTTGTAGTTTTTACACTACCCCGGTAGGCAGCTGAAAGGCACCACAAAACTTGTTCTACCTGCTTTCTGGGCTGAGATGGGGAATCGCTGAATTTTGGACTCGGCTGGTGACAAAATGTTCCAAACACACCCCATGCACAACTCCACCGGGGAAGGTGCCAGAAACGAGTTCTGTTGGTACTTTTTACACTACCCCGGTAGGCAAGAGAAAGGCACCACAAAAGTTGTTCTACCTGCTTTCTGGGCTGAGATGGGGAATCGCTGAATTTTGGACTCGGCTGGTGACAAAATGTTCCAAACACACCCCCATGCACAACTCCACCGGGGAAGGTGCCAGAAACGAGTTCTGTTGGTAGTTTTTACACTACCCCGGTAGGCAAGAGAAAGGCACCACAAAACTTGTTCTACCTGCTTTCTGGGCTGAGATGGGGAATCGCTGAATTTTGGACGCGGCTGCTGACAAAATGTTCCAAACACACCCCATGCACAACTCCACCGGGGAAGGTGCCAGAAACGAGTTCTGTTGGTAGTTTTTACACTACCCCGGTAGGCAGCTGAAAGGCACCACAAAACTTGTTCTACCTGCTTTCTGGGCTGAGATGGGGAATCGCTGAATTTTTGACTCGGCTGGTGACAAAATGTTCCAAACACACCCCATGCACAACTCCACCAGGGAAGGTGCCAGAAACGAGTTCTGTTGGTAGTTTTTACACTACCCCGGTAGGCAGCTGAAAGGCACCACAAAACTTGTTCTACCTGCTTTCTGGGCTGAGATGGGGAATCGCTGAATTTTGGACTCGGCTGGTGACAGAATGTTCCAAACACACCCCATGCACAGCTCCACCGGCAAAGGTGCCAAGAAACGAGTTCTGTTGGTAGTTTTTACACTACCCCGGTAGGCAGCTGAAAGGCACCACAAAACTTGTTCTGCCTGCTTTCTGGGCTGAGATGGGGAACAGCTGAGTTTTGGACTCGGCTGCGGACAAAATGTTCCAAACACACCCCATGCACAACTCCACCGGGGAAGGTGCCAGAAACGAGTTCTGTTGGTAGTTTTTACACTACCCCGGGTAGGCAGCTGAAAGGCACCACAAAACTTGTTCTACCTGCTTTCTGGGCTGAGATGGGGAACGGCTGAATTTTGGACTCGGCTGGTGACAAAATGTTCCAAACACACCCCATGCACAACTCCACCGGGGAAGGTGCCAGAAACGAGTTCTGTTGGTAGTTTTTACACTACCCCGGTAGGCAAGAGAAAGGCACCACAAAACTTGTTGTACCTGCTTTCTGGGCTGAGATGGGGAATCGCTGAATTTTGGACTCGGCTGGTGACAAAATGTTCCAAACACACCCCATGCACAACTCCACCGGGGAAGGTGCCAGAAACGAGTTCTGTTGGTAGTTTTTACACTACCCCGGTAGGCAGCTGAAAGGCACCACAAAACTTGTTGTACCTGCTTTCTGGGCTGAGATGGGGAACGGCTGAATTTTGGACTCGGCTGGTGACAAAATGTTCCAAACACACCCCATGCACAACTCCACCGGGGAAGGTGCCAGAAACGAGTTCTGTTGTAGTTTTTACACTACCCCGGTAGGCAGCTGAAAGGCACCACAAAACTTGTTCTACCTGCTTTCTGGGCTGAGATGGGGAATCGCTGAATTTTGGACTCGGCTGGTGACAAAATGTTCCAAACACACCCCATGCACAACTCCACCGGGGAAGGTGCCAGAAACGAGTTCTGTTGGTACTTTTTACACTACCCCGGTAGGCAAGAGAAAGGCACCACAAAAGTTGTTCTACCTGCTTTCTGGGCTGAGATGGGGAATCGCTGAATTTTGGACTCGGCTGGTGACAAAATGTTCCAAACACACCCCATGCACAACTCCACCGGGGAAGGTGCCAGAAACGAGTTCTGTTGGTAGTTTTTACACTACCCCGGTAGGCAAGAGAAAGGCACCACAAAACTTGTTCTACCTGCTTTCTGGGCTGAGATGGGGAATCGCTGAATTTTGGACTCGGCTGCTGACAAAATGTTCCAAACACACCCCATGCACAACTCCACCGGGGAAGGTGCCAGAAACGAGTTCTGTTGGTAGTTTTTACACTACCCCGGTAGGCAGCTGAAAGGCACCACAAAACTTGTTCTACCTGCTTTCTGGGCTGAGATGGGGAATCGCTGAATTTTTGACTCGGCTGGTGACAAAATGTTCCAAACACACCCCATGCACAACTCCACCAGGGAAGGTGCCAGAAACGAGTTCTGTTGGTAGTTTTTACACTACCCCGGTAGGCAGCTGAAAGGCACCACAAAACTTGTTCTACCTGCTTTCTGGGCTGAGATGGGGAATCGCTGAATTTTGGACTCGGCTGGTGACAGAATGTTCCAAACACACCCCATGCACAGCTCCACCGGCAAAGGTGCCAGAAACGAGTTCTGTTGGTAGTTTTTACACTACCCCGGTAGGCAGCTGAAAGGCACCACAAAACTTGTTCTGCCTGCTTTCTGGGCTGAGATGGGGAACAGCTGAGTTTTGGACTCGGCTGGTGACAAAATGTTCCAAACACACCCCATGCACAACTCCACCGGGGAAGGTGCCAGAAACGAGTTCTGTTGGTAGTTTTTACACTACCCCGGTAGGCAGCTGAAAGGCACCACAAAACTTGTTCTACCTGCTTTCTGGGCTGAGATGGGGAATCGCTGAATTTTGGACTCGGCTGGTGACAAAATGTTCCAAACACACCCCATGCACAACTCCTCCGGGGAAGGTGCCAGAAACGAGTTCTGTTGGTAGTTTTTACACTACCCCGGTAGGCAGCTGAAAGGCACCACAAAACTTGTTCTACCTGCTTTCTGGGCTGAGATGGGGAATCGCTGAATTTTGGACTCGGCTGGTGACAAAATGTTCCAAACACACCCCATGCACAACTCCACCGGGGAAGGTGCCAGAAACGAGTTCTGTTGTAGTTTTTACACTACCCCGGTAGGCAGCTGAAAGGCACCACAAAACTTGTTCTACCTGCTTTCTGGGCTGAGATGGGGAATCGCTGAATTTTGGACTCGGCTGGTGACAAAATGTTCCAAACACACCCCATGCACAACTCCACCGGGGAAGGTGCCAGAAACGAGTTCTGTTGGTAGTTTTTACACTACCCCGGTAGGCAAGAGAAAGGCACCACAAAACTTGTTGTACCTGCTTTCTGGGCTGAGATGGGGGAATCGCTGAATTTTGGACTCGGCTGGTGACAAAATGTTCGAAACACACCCCATGCACAACTCCACCGGGAAGGTGCCAGAAACGAGTTCTGTTGGTAGTTTTTACACTACCCCGGTAGGCAGCTGAAAGGCACCACAAAACTTGTTCTACCTGCTTTCTGGGCTGAGATGGGGAATCGCTGAATTTTGGACTCGGCTGGTGACAAAATGTTCCAAACACACCCCATGCACAACTCCACCGGGGAAGGTGCCAGAAACGAGTTCTGTTGGTAGTTTTTACACTACCCCGGTGGGCAGCTGAAAGGCACCACAAAACTTGTTCTACCTGCTTTCTGGGCTGAGATGGGGGAATCGCTGAATTTTGGACTCGGCTGCTGACAAAATGTTCCAAACACACCCCATGCACAACTCCACCGGGGAAGGTGCCAGAAACGAGTTCTGTTGGTACTTTTTACACTACCCCGGTAGGCAGCTGAAAGGCACCACAAAACTTGTTCTACCTGCTTTCTGGGCTGAGATGGGGAATCGCTGAATTTTGGACTCGGCTGGTGACAAAATGTTCCAAACACACCCCATGCACAACTCCACCGGGGAAGGTGCCAGAAACGAGTTCTGTTGGTAGTTTTTACACTACCCCGGTAGGCAAGAGAAAGGCACCACAAAACTTGTTGTACCTGCTTTCTGGGCTGAGATGGGGAATCGCTGAATTTTGGACTCGGCTGCGGACAAAATGTTCCAAACACACCCCATGCACAACTCCTCCGGGGAAGGTGCCAGAAACGAGTTCTGTTGGTAGTTTTTACACTACCCCGGTAGGCAGCTGAAAGGCACCACAAAACTTGTTCTACCTGCTTTCTGGGCTGAGATGGGGAATCGCTGAATTTTGGACTCGGCTGGTGTCAAAATGTTCCAAACACACCCCATGCACAACTCCACCGGGGAAGGTGCCAGAAACGAGTTCTGTTGTAGTTTTTACACTACCCCGGTAGGCAGCTGAAAGGCACCACAAAACTTGTTCTACCTGCTTTCTGGGCTGAGATGGGGAATCGCTGAATTTTGGACTCGGCTGGTGACAAAATGTTCCAAACACACCCCATGCACAACTCCACCGGGGAAGGTGCCAGAAACGAGTTCTGTTGGTAGTTTTTACAGTACCCCGGTAGGCAAGAGAAAGGCACCACAAAACTTGTTGTACCTGCTTTCTGGGCTGAGATGGGGAATCGCTGAATTTTGGACTCGGCTGGTGACAAAATGTTCCAAACACACCCCATGCACAACTCCACCGGGGAAGGTGCCAGAAACGAGTTCTGTTGGTAGTTTTTACACTACCCCGGTAGGCAGCTGAAAGGCACCACAAAACTTGTTCTACCTGCTTTCTGGGCTGAGATGGGGAATCGCTGAATTTTGGACTCGGCTGGTGACAAAATGTTCCAAACACACCCCATGCACAACTCCACCGGGGAAGGTGCCAGAAACGAGTTCTGTTGGTAGTTTTTACACTACCCCGGTGGGCAGCTGAAAGGCACCACAAAACTTGTTCTACCTGCTTTCTGGGCTGAGATGGGGAATCGCTGAATTTTGGACTCGGCTGCTGACAAAATGTTCCAAACACACCCCATGCACAACTCCACCGGGGAAGGTGCCAGAAACGAGTTCTGTTGGTACTTTTTACACTACCCCGGTAGGCAGCTGAAAGGCACCACAAAACTTGTTCTACCTGCTTTCTGGGCTGAGATGGGGAATCGCTGAATTTTGGACTCGGCTGGTGACAAAATGTTCCAAACACACCCCATGCACAACTCCACCGGGGAAGGTGCCAGAAACGAGTTCTGTTGGTAGTTTTTACACTACCCCGGTAGGCAAGAGAAAGGCACCACAAAACTTGTTGTACCTGCTTTCTGGGCTGAGATGGGGAATCGCTGAATTTTGGACTCGGCTGGTGACAAAATGTTCCAAACACACCCCATGCACAACTCCACCGGGGAAGGTGCCAGAAACGAGTTCTGTTGGTAGTTTTTACACTACCCCGGTAGGCAGCTGAAAGGCACCACAAAACTTGTTCTACCTGCTTTCTGGGCTGAGATGGGGAACGGCTGAATTTTGGACTCGGCTGGTGACAAAATGTTCCAAACACACCCCATGCACAACTCCACCGGGGAAGGTGCCAGAAACGAGTTCTGTTGTAGTTTTTACACTACCCCGGTAGGCAGCTGAAAGGCACCACAAAACTTGTTCTACCTGCTTTCTGGGCTGAGATGGGGAATCGCTGAATTTTGGACTCGGCTGGTGACAAAATGTTCCAAACACACCCCATGCACAACTCCACCGGGGAAGGTGCCAGAAACGAGTTCTGTTGGTACTTTTTACACTGCCCCGGTAGGCAAGAGAAAGGCACCACAAAAGTTGTTCTACCTGCTTTCTGGGCTGAGATGGGGAATCGCTGAATTTTGGACTCGGCTGGTGACAAAATGTTCCAAACACACCCCATGCACAACTCCACCGGGGAAGGTGCCAGAAACGAGTTCTGTTGGTAGTTTTTACACTACCCCGGTAGGCAAGAGAAAGGCACCACAAAACTTGTTCTACCTGCTTTCTGGGCTGAGATGGGGGAATCGCTGAATTTTGGACTCGGCTGCTGACAAAATGTTCCAAACACACCCCATGCACAACTCCACCGGGGAAGGTGCCAGAAACGAGTTCTGTTGGTAGTTTTTACACTACCCCGGTAGGCAGCTGAAAGGCACCACAAAACTTGTTCTACCTGCTTTCTGGGCTGAGATGGGGAATCGCTGAATTTTGGACTCGGCTGCTGACAAAATGTTCCAAACACACCCCATGCACAACTCCACCGGGGAAGGTGCCAGAAACGAGTTCTGTTGGTAGTTTTTACACTACCCCGGTAGGCAGCTGAAAGGCACCACAAAACTTGTTCTACCTGCTTTCTGGGCTGAGATGGGGAATCGCTGAATTTTGGACTCGGCTGGTGACAGAATGTTCCAAACACACCCCATGCACAGCTCCACCGGCAAAGGTGCCAGAAACGAGTTCTGTTGGTAGTTTTTACAGTACCCCGGTAGGCAAGAGAAAGGCACCACAAAACTTGTTCTGCCTGCTTTCTGGGCTGAGATGGGGAACGGCTGAATTTTGGATTCGGCTGGTAACAAAATGTTCCAAACACACCCCATGCACAGCTCCACCGGGGAAGGTGCCAGAAACGAGTTCTGTTGGTAGTTTTTACACTACCCCGGTAGGCAGCTGAAAGGCACCACAAAACTTGTTCTACCTGCTTTCTGGGCTGAGATGGGGAACAGCTGAGTTTTGGACTCGGCTGGTGACAAAATGTTCCAAACACACCCCATGCACAACTCCACCGGGGAAGGTGCCAGAAACGAGTTCTGTGGGTAGTTTTTACACTACCCCGGTAGGCAGCTGAAAGGCACCACAAAACTTGTTCTACCTGCTTTCTGGGCTGAGATGGGGAACGGCTGAATTTTGGACTCGGCTGGTAACAAAATGTTCCAAACACACCCCATGCACAGCTCCACCGGCAAAGGTGCCAGAAAACGAGTTCTGTTGGTAGTTTTTACAGTACCCCGGTAGGCAGCTGAAAGGCACCATAAAACCGGTTCCTATCTGCTTCCTGGGCTAGAGATGGGGAACAGCTGAATTTTGGACTCGGCTGGTGACAGAATGTTCCAAACACACCCCATGCACAAGTCCACCGGAGAAGGTGCCAAAAACGAGTTCTGTTGGTAGTTTTTACACTACCCCGGTAGGCAGCTGAAAGGCACCACAAAACTTGTTCTACCTGCTTTCTGGGCTGAGATGGGGAACGGCTGAATTTTGGACTCGGCTGGTGACAAAATGTTCCAAACACACCCCATGCACAACTCCACCGGGGAAGGTGCCAGAAACGAGTTCTGTTGGTAGTTTTTACACTACCCCGGTGGGCAGCTGAAAGGCACCACAAAACTTGTTCTACCTGCTTTCTGGGCTGAGATGGGGAATCGCTGAATTTTGGACTCGGCTGGTGACAAAATGTTCCAAACACACCCCATGCACAACTCCACCGGGGAAGGTGCCAGAAAGGAGTTCTGTTGGTAGTTTTTACACTACCCCGGTAGGCAGCTGAAAGGCACCACAAAACTTGTTCTACCTGCTTTCTGGGCTGAGATGGGGAATCGCTGAATTTTGGACTCGGCTGGTGACAAAATGTTCCAAACACACCCCATGCACAACTCCACCGGGGAAGGTGCCAGAAACGAGTTCTGTTGGTAGTTTTTACAGTACCCCGGTAGGCAAGAGAAAGGCACCACAAAACTTGTTTCTACCTGCTTTCTGGGCTGAGATGGGGAATCGCTGAATTTTGGACTCGGCTGGTGACAAAATGTTCCAAACACACCCCATGCACACCTCCACCGGGGAAGGTGCCAGAAACGAGTTCTGTTGGTAGTTTTTACACTACCCCGGTAGGCAGCTGAAAGGCACCACAAAACTTGTTCTACCTGCTTTCTGGGCTGAGATGGGGAATCGCTGAATTTTGGACTCGGCTGCTGACAAAATGTTCCAAACACACCCCATGCACAACTCCACCGGGGAAGGTGCCAGAAACGAGTTCTGTTGGTAGTTTTTACACTACCCCGGGTAGGCAGCTGAAAGGCACCACAAAACTTGTTCTACCTGCTTTCTGGGCTGAGATGGGGAATCGCTGAATTTTGGACTCGGCTGCTGACAAAATGTTCCAAACACACCCCATGCACAACTCCACCGGGGAAGGTGCCAGAAACGAGTTCTATTGGTAGTTTTTACACTACCCCGGTGGGCAGCTGAAAGGCACCACAAAACTTGTTGTACCTGCTTTCTGGGCTGAGATGGGGAATCGCTGAATTTTGGACTCGGCTGGTGACAAAATGTTCCAAACACACCCCATGCACAACTCCACCGGGGAAGGTGCCAGAAACGAGTTCTGTTGGTAGTTTTTACAGTACCCCGGTAGGCAGCTGAAAGGCACCACAAAACTTGTTCTACCTGCTTTCTGGGCTGAGATGGGGAATCGCTGAATTTTGGACTCGGCTGGGGACAAAATGTTCCAAACACACCCCATGCACAACTCCACCGGGGAAGGTGCCAGAAACGAGTTCTGTTGGTACTTTTTACACTACCCCGGTAGGCAAGAGAAAGGCACCACAAAACTTGTTCTACCTGCTTTCTGGGCTGAGATGGGGAATCGCTGAATTTTGGACTCGGCTGGTGACAAAATGTTCCAAACACACCCCATGCACAACTCCACCGGGGAAGGTGCCAGAAACGAGTTCTGTTGGTAGTTTTTACAGTACCCCGGTAGGCAAGAGAAAGGCACCACAAAACTTGTTGTACCTGCTTTCTGGGCTGAGATGGGGAATCGCTGAATTTTGGACTCGGCTGGTGACAAAATGTTCCAAACACACCCCATGCACAACTCCACCGGGGAAGGTGCCAGAAACGAGTTCTGTTGGTAGTTTTTACACTACCCCGGTAGGCAGCTGAAAGGCACCACAAAAGTTGTTCTACCTGCTTTCTGGGCTGAGATGGGGAATCGCTGAATTTTGGACTCGGCTGGTGACAAAATGTTCCAAACACACCCCATGCACAACTCCACCGGGGAAGGTGCCAGAAACGAGTTCTGTTGTAGTTTTTACACTACCCCGGTAGGCAGCTGAAAGGCACCACAAAACTTGTTGTACCTGCTTTCTGGGCTGAGATGGGGAATCGCTGAATTTTGGACTCGGCTGGTGACAAAATGTTCCAAACACACCCCATGCACAACTCCACCGGGGAAGGTGCCAGAAACGAGTTCTGTTGGTAGTTTTTACACTACCCCGGTAGGCAAGAGAAAGGCACCACAAAACTTGTTCTACCTGCTTTCTGGGCTGAGATGGGGAATCGCTGAATTTTGGACTCGGCTGGTGACAAAATGTTCCAAACACACCCCATGCACAACTCCACCGGGGAAGGTGCCAGAAAGGAGTTCTGTTGGTAGTTTTTACACTACCCCGGTAGGCAGCTGAAAGGCACCACAAAACTTGTTCTGCCTGCTTTCTGGGCTGAGATGGGGAACAGCTGAGTTTTGGACTCGGCTGCTGACAAAATGTTCCAAACACACCCCATGCACAACTCCACCGGCAAAGGTGCCAAAACGAGTTCTGTTGGTAGTTTTTACACTACCCCGGTAGGCAGCTGAAAGGCACCACAAAAGTTGTTCTACCTGCTTTCTGGGCTGAGATGGGGAATCGCTGAATTTTGGACTCGGCTGGTGACAAAATGTTCCAAACACACCCCATGCACAACTCCACCGGGGAAGGTGCCAGAAACGAGTTCTGTGGGTAGTTTTTACACTACCCCGGTAGGCAGCTGAAAGGCACCACAAAACTTGTTCTACCTGCTTTCTGGGCTGAGATGGGGAATCGCTGAATTTTGGACTCGGCTGGTGACAAAATGTTCCAAACACACCCCATGCACAACTCCACCGAGGAAGGTGCCAGAAACGAGTTCTGTGGGTAGTTTTTACACTACCCCGGTAGGCAGCTGAAAGGCACCACAAAACTTGTTCTACCTGCTTTCTGGGCTGAGATGGGGAACGGCTGAATTTTGGACTCGGCTGGTAACAAAATGTTCCAAACACACCCCATGCACAGCTCCACCGGCAAAGGTGCCAGAAACGAGTTCTGTTGGTAGTTTTTACAGTACCCCGGTAGGCAGCTGAAAGGCACCATAAAACCGGTTCCTATCTGCTTCCTGGGCTAGAGATGGGGAACAGCTGAATTTTGGACTCGGCTGGTGACAGAATGTTCCAAACACACCCCATGCACAAGTCCACCGGAGAAGGTGCCAAAAACGAGTTCTGTTGGTAGTTTTTACACTACCCCGGTAGGCAGCTGAAAGGCACCACAAAACTTGTTCTACCTGCTTTCTGGGCTGAGATGGGGAATCGCTGAATTTTGGACTCGGCTGGTGACAAAATGTTCCAAACACACCCCATGCACAACTCCACCGGGGAAGGTGCCAGAAACGAGTTCTGTTGGTAGTTTTTTACACTACCCCGGTAGGCAGCTGAAAGGCACCACAAAACTTGTTCTACCTGCTTTCTGGGCTGAGATGGGGAATCGCTGAGTTTTGGACTCGGCTGCTGACAAAATGTTCCAAACACACCCCATGCACAACTCCACCGGGGAAGGTGCCAGAAACGAGTTCTGTTGGTAGTTTTTACACTACCCCGGTAGGCAGCTGAAAGGCACCACAAAACTTGTTCTACCTGCTTTCTGGGCTGAGATGGGGAATCGCTGAATTTTGGACTCGGCTGGTGACAAAATGTTCCAAACACACCCCATGCACAACTCCACCGGGGAAGGTGCCAGAAACGAGTTCTGTTGGTAGTTTTTACACTACCCCGGTGGGCAGCTGAAAGGCACCACAAAACTTGTTGTACCTGCTTTCTGGGCTGAGATGGGGAATCGCTGAATTTTGGACTCGGCTGGTGACAAAATGTTCCAAACACACCCCATGCACAACTCCACCGGGGAAGGTGCCAGAAACGAGTTCTGTTGGTAGTTTTTACACTACCCCGGTAGGCAAGAGAAAGGCACCACAAAAGTTGTTCTACCTGCTTTCTGGGCTGAGATGGGGAATCGCTGAATTTTGGACTCGGCTGGTGACAAAATGTTCCAAACACACCCCATGCACAACTCCACCGGGGAAGGTGCCAGAAACGAGTTCTGTTGTAGTTTTTACACTACCCCGGTAGGCAGCTGAAAGGCACCACAAAACTTGTTCTACCTGCTTTCTGGGCTGAGATGGGGAATCGCTGAATTTTGGACTCGGCTGGTGACAAAATGTTCCAAACACACCCCATGCACACCTCCACCGGGGAAGGTGCCAGAAACGAGTTCTGTTGGTAGTTTTTACACTACCCCGGTAGGCAGCTGAAAGGCACCACAAAACTTGTTCTACCTGCTTTCTGGGCTGAGATGGGGAATCGCTGAATTTTGGACTCAGCTGGTGACAAAATGTTCCAAACACACCCCATGCACAACTCCACCGGGGAAGGTGCCAGAAACGAGTTCTGTTGGTACTTTTTACACTACCCCGGTAGGCAGCTGAAAGGCACCACAAAACTTGTTCTACCTGCTTTCTGGGCTGAGATGGGGAATCGCTGAATTTTGGACTCGGCTGCTGACAAAATGTTCCAAACACACCCCACGCACAACTCCACCGGGGAAGGTGCCAGAAACGAGTTCTATTGGTAGTTTTTACACTACCCCGGTGGGCAGCTGAAAGGCACCACAAAACTTGTTGTACCTGCTTTCTGGGCTGAGATGGGGAATCGCTGAATTTTGGACTCGGCTGGTGACAAAATGTTCCAAACACACCCCATGCACAACTCCACCGGGGAAGGTGCCAGAAACGAGTTCTGTTGGTAGTTTTTACAGTACCCCGGTAGGCAGCTGAAAGGCACCACAAAACTTGTTCTACCTGCTTTCTGGGCTGAGATGGGGAATCGCTGAATTTTGGACTCGGCTGGTGACAAAATGTTCCAAACACACCCCATGCACAACTCCACCGGGGAAGGTGCCAGAAACGAGTTCTGTTGGTACTTTTTACACTACCCCGGTAGGCAGCTGAAAGGCACCACAAAACTTGTTCTACCTGCTTTCTGGGCTGAGATGGGGAATCGCTGAATTTTGGACTCGGCTGGTGACAAAATGTTCCAAACACACCCCATGCACAACTCCTCCGGGGAAGGTGCCAGAAACGAGTTCTGTTGGTAGTTTTTACACTACCCCGGTAGGCAGCTGAAAGGCACCACAAAACTTGTTCTACCTGCTTTCTGGGCTGAGATGGGGAATCGCTGAATTTTGGACTCGGCTGGTGACAAAATGTTCCAAACACACCCCATGCACAACTCCACCGGGGAAGGTGCCAGAAACGAGTTCTGTTGTAGTTTTTACACTACCCCGGTAGGCAGCTGAAAGGCACCACAAAACTTGTTCTACCTGCTTTCTGGGCTGAGATGGGGAATCGCTGAATTTTGGACTCGGCTGGTGACAAAATGTTCCAAACACACCCCATGCACAACTCCACCGGGGAAGGTGCCAGAAACGAGTTCTGTTGGTAGTTTTTACAGTACCCCGGTAGGCAAGAGAAAGGCACCACAAAACTTGTTGTACCTGCTTTCTGGGCTGAGATGGGGAATCGCTGAATTTTGGACTCGGCTGGTGACAAAATGTTCCAAACACACCCCATGCACAACTCCACCGGGGAAGGTGCCAGAAACGAGTTCTGTTGGTAGTTTTTACACTACCCCGGTAGGCAGCTGAAAGGCACCACAAAACTTGTTCTACCTGCTTTCTGGGCTGAGATGGGGAATCGCTGAATTTTGGACTCGGCTGGTGACAAAATGTTCCAAACACACCCCATGCACAACTCCACCGGGGAAGGTGCCAGAAACGAGTTCTGTTGGTACTTTTTACACTACCCCGGTAGGCAGCTGAAAGGCACCACAAAACTTGTTGTACCTGCTTTCTGGGCTGAGATGGGGAATCGCTGAATTTTGGACTCGGCTGGTGACAAAATGTACCAAACACACCCCATGCACAACTCCACCGGGGAAGGTGCCAGAAACGAGTTCTGTTGGTAGTTTTTACACTACCCCGGTAGGCAAGAGAAAGGCACCACAAAACTTGTTCTACCTGCTTTCTGGGCTGAGATGGGGAATCGCTGAATTTTGGACTCGGCTGGTGACAAAATGTTCCAAACACACCCCATGCACAACTCCACCGGGGAAGGTGCCAGAAAGGAGTTCTGTTGGTAGTTTTTACACTACCCCGGTAGGCAGCTGAAAGGCACCACAAAACTTGTTCTGCCTGCTTTCTGGGCTGAGATGGGGAACAGCTGAGTTTTGGACTCGGCTGGTGACAAAATGTTCCAAACACACCCCATGCACAACTCCACCGGCAAAGGTGCCAAAACGAGTTCTGTTGGTAGTTTTTACACTACCCCGGTAGGCAGCTGAAAGGCACCACAAAACTTGTTCTACCTGCTTTCTGGGCTGAGATGGGAATCGCTGAATTTTGGACTCGGCTGGTGACAAAATGTTCCAAACACACCCCATGCACAACTCCACCGGGGAAGGTGCCAGAAACGAGTTCTGTGGGTAGTTTTTACACTACCCCGGTAGGCAGCTGAAAGGCACCACAAAACTTGTTGTACCTGCTTTCTGGGCTGAGATGGGGAATCGCTGAATTTTGGACTCGGCTGGTGACAAAATGTTCCAAACACACCCCATGCACAACTCCACCGAGGAAGGTGCCAGAAACGAGTTCTGTGGGTAGTTTTTACACTACCCCGGTAGGCAGCTGAAAGGCACCACAAAACTTGTTCTACCTGCTTTCTGGGCTGAGATGGGGAACGGCTGAATTTTGGACTCGGCTGGTAACAAAATGTTCCAAACACACCCCATGCACAGCTCCACCGGCAAAGGTGCCAGAAACGAGTTCTGTTGGTAGTTTTTACAGTACCCCGGTAGGCAGCTGAAAGGCACCATAAAACCGGTTCCTATCTGCTTCCTGGGCTAGAGATGGGGAACAGCTGAATTTTGGACTCGGCTGGTGACAGAATGTTCCAAACACACCCCATGCACAAGTCCACCGGAGAAGGTGCCAAAAACGAGTTCTGTTGGTAGTTTTTACACTACCCCGGTAGGCAGCTGAAAGGCACCACAAAACTTGTTCTACCTGCTTTCTGGGCTGAGATGGGGAATCGCTGAATTTTGGACTCGGCTGGTGACAAAATGTTCCAAACACACCCCATGCACAACTCCACCGGGGAAGGTGCCAGAAACGAGTTCTGTTGGTAGTTTTTACACTACCCCGGTAGGCAGCTGAAAGGCACCACAAAACTTGTTCTACCTGCTTTCTGGGCTGAGATGGGGAATCGCTGAATTTTGGACTCGGCTGCTGACAAAATGTTCCAAACACACCCCATGCACAACTCCACCGGGGAAGGTGCCAGAAACGAGTTCTGTTGGTAGTTTTTACACTACCCCGGTAGGCAGCTGAAAGGCACCACAAAACTTGTTCTACCTGCTTTCTGGGCTGACATGGGGAATCGCTGAATTTTGGACTCGGCTGGTGACAAAATGTTCCAAACACACCCCATGCACAACTCCACCGGGGAAGGTGCCAGAAACGAGTTCTGTTGGTAGTTTTTACACTACCCCGGTGGGCAGCTGAAAGGCACCACAAAACTTGTTGTACCTGCTTTCTGGGCTGAGATGGGGAATCGCTGAATTTTGGACTCGGCTGGTGACAAAATGTTCCAAACACACCCCATGCACAACTCCACCGGGGAAGGTGCCAGAAACGAGTTCTGTTGGTAGTTTTTACACTACCCCGGTAGGCAGCTGAAAGGCACCACAAAACTTGTTCTACCTGCTTTCTGGGCTGAGATGGGGAATCGCTGAATTTTGGACTCGGCTGGTGACAAAATGTTCCAAACACACCCCATGCACAACTCCACCGGGGAAGGTGCCAGAAACGAGTTCTGTTGTAGTTTTTACACTACCCCGGTAGGCAGCTGAAAGGCACCACAAAACTTGTTCTACCTGCTTTCTGGGCTGAGATGGGGAATCGCTGAATTTTGGACTCGGCTGGTGACAAAATGTTCCAAACACACCCCATGCACAATTCCACCGGGGAAGGTGCCAGAAACGAGTTCTGTTGGTACTTTTTACACTACCCCGGTAGGCAGCTGAAAGGCACCACAAAACTTGTTCTACCTGCTTTCTGGGCTGAGATGGGGAATCGCTGAATTTTGGACTCGGCTGGTGACAAAATGTTCCAAACACACCCCATGCACAACTCCACCGGGGAAGGTGCCAGAAACGAGTTCTGTTGGTAGTTTTTACACTACCCCGGTAGGCAGCTGAAAGGCACCACAAAACTTGTTCTACCTGCTTTCTGGGCTGAGATGGGGAATCGCTGAATTTTGGACTCGGCTGGTGACAAAATGTTCCAAACACACCCCATGCACAACTCCACCGGGGAAGGTGCCAGAAACGAGTTCTGTTGGTAGTTTTTACACTACCCCGGTAGGCAAGAGAAAGGCACCACAAAACTTGTTCTACCTGCTTTCTGGGCTGAGATGGGGAATCGCTGAATTTTGGACTCGGCTGGTGACAAAATGTTCCAAACACACCCCATGCACAACTCCACCGGGGAAGGTGCCAGAAACGAGTTCTGTTGGTAGTTTTTACAGTACCCCGGTAGGCAAGAGAAAGGCACCACAAAACTTGTTCTACCTGCTTTCTGGGCTGAGATGGGGAATCGCTGAATTTTGGACTCGGCTCGTAACAAAATGTTCCAAACACACCCCATGCACAGCTCCACCGGCAAAGGTGCCAGAAACGAGTTCTGTTTGTAGTTTTTACACTACACCGGTAGGCAGCTGAAAGGCACCACAAAACTTGTTCTACCTGCTTTCTGGGCTGAGATGGGGAATCGCTGAATTTTGGACTCGGCTGGTGACAAAATGTTCCAAACACACCCCATGCACAACTCCACCGAGGAAGGTGCCAGAAACAAGTTCTGTTGGTAGTTTTTACACTACCCCGGTAGGCAGCTGAAAGGCACCACAAAACTTGTTCTACCTGCTTTCTGGGCTGAGATGGGGAACAGCTGAGATTTGGACTCGGCTGGTGACAAAATGTTCCAAACACACCCCATGCACAGCTCTACCGGCAAAGGTGCGAGAAACGAGTTCTGTTGGTAGTTTTTACACTACCCCAGTAGGCAGCTGAAAGGCACCACAAAACTTGTTCTACCTGCTTTCTGGGCTGAGATGGGGAATCGCTGAGTTTTGGACTCGGCTGGTGACAAAATGTTCCAAACACACCCCATGCACAACTCCACCGGGGAAGGTGCCAGAAACGAGTTCTGTTGGTAGTTTTTACACTACCCCGGTAGGCAGCTGAAAGGCACCACAAAACTTGTTCTACCTGCTTTCTGGGCTGAGATGGGGAATCGCTGAATTTTGGACTCGGCTGGTGACAAAATGTTCCAAACACACCCCATGCACAGCTCCACCGGCAAAGGTGCCAGAAACGAGTTCTGTTGGTAGTTTTTACACTACCCCGGTAGGCAGCTGAAAGGCACCACAAAACTTGTTCTACCTGCTTTCTGGGCTGAGATGGGGAACGGCTGAATTTTGGACTCGGCTGGTGACAAAATGTTCCAAACACACCCCATGCACAACTCCACCGAGGAAGGTGCCAGAAACGAGTTCTGTTGGTAGTTTTTACACTACCCCGGTAGGCAGCTGAAAGGCACCACAAAACTTGTTCTACCTGCTTTCTGGGCTGAGATGGGGAACAGCTGAATTTTGGACTCGGCTGGTGACAAAATGTTCCAAACACACCCCATGCACAGCTCCACCGGGGAAGGTGCCAGAAACGAGTTCTGTTGGTAGTTTTTACACTACCCCGGTAGGCAGCTGAAAGGCACCACAAAACTTGTTCTACCTGCTTTCTGGGCTGAGATGGGGAATCGCTGAATTTTGGACTCGGCTGGTGACAAAATGTTCCAAACACACCCCATGCACAGCTCCACCGGCAAAGGTGCCAGAAACGAGTTCTGCGGGTAGATTTTACACTACCCCGGTAGGCAGCTGAAAGGCACCACAAAACTTGTTCTACCTGCTTTCTGGGCTGAGATGGGGAATCGCTGAATTTTGGACTCGGCTGGTGACAAAATGTTCCAAACACACCCCATGCACAACTCCACCGGGGAAGGTGCCAGAAAGGAGTTCTGTTGGTAGTTTTTACACTACCCCGGTAGGCAAGAGAAAGGCACCACAAAACTTGTTCTGCCTGCTTTCTGGGCTGAGATGGGGAACGGCTGAATTTTGGACTCGGCTGGTGACAAAATGTTCCAAACACACCCCATGCACAACTCCACCGGGGAAGGTGCCAGAAAGGAGTTCTGTTGGTAGTTTTTACACTACCCCGGTAGGCAGCTGAAAGGCACCACAAAACTTGTTCTACCTGCTTTCTGGGCTGAGATGGGGAACGGCTGAATTTTGGACTCGGCTGGTGACAAAATGTTCCAAACACACCCCATGCACAACTCCACCGGGGAAGGTGCCAGAAACGAGTTCTGTTGGTAGTTTTTACACTACCCCGGTAGGCAGCTGAAAGGCACAACAAAACTTGTTGTACCTGCTTTCTGGGCTGAGATGGGGAACAGCTGAGTTTTGGACTCGGCTGGTGACAAAATGTTCCAAACACACCCCATGCACAACTCCACCGGGGAAGGTGCCAGAAACAAGTTCTGTTGGTAGTTTTTACACTACCCCGGTAGGCAGCTGAAAGGCACCACAAAACTTGTTCTACCTGCTTTCTGGGCTGAGATGGGGAACAGCTGAGATTTGGACTCGGCTGGTGACAAAATGTTCCAAACACACCCCATGCACAACTCCACCGGGGAAGGTGCCAGAAACGAGTTCTGTTGGTAGTTTTTACACTACCCCGGTAGGCAGCTGAAAGGCACCACAAAACTTGTTCTACCTGCTTTCTGGGCTGAGATGGAGAATCGCTGAATTTTGGACTCGGCTGGTGACAAAATGTTCCAAACACACCCCATGCACACCTCCACCGGGGAAGGTGCCAAAAACGAGTTCTGTTGGTAGTTTTTACACTACCCCGGTAGGCAGCTGAAAGGCACCACAAAACTTGTTCTACCTGCTTTCTGGGCTGAGATGGGGAACAGCTGAGTTTTGGACTCGGCTGGTGACAGAATGTTCCAAACACACCCCATGCACAACTCCACCGGGGAAGGTGCCAGAAACGAGTTCTGTTGGTAGTTTTTACACTACCCCGGTAGGCAGCTGAAAGGCACCACAAAAGTTGTTCTACCTGCTTTCTGGGCTGAGATGGGGAACGGCTGAATTTTGGACTCGGCTGGTAACAAGATGTTCCAAACACACCCCATGCACAGCTCCACCGAGGAAGGTGCCAGAAACGAGTTCTGTTGGTAGTTTTTACACTACCCCGGTAGGCAGCTGAAAGGCACCACAAAACTTGTTCTACCTGCTTTCTGGGCTGAGATGGGGAATCGCTGAATTTTGGACTCGGCTGCTGACAAAATGTTCCAAACACACCCCATGCACACCTCCACCGGGGAAGGTGCCAGAAACGAGTTCTGTTGGTAGTTTTTACACTACCCCGGTAGGCAGCTGAAAGGCACCACAAAACTTGTTCTACCTGCTTTCTGGGCTGAGATGGGGAACAGCTGAGTTTTGGACTCGGCTGGTGACAGAATGTTCCAAACACACCCCATGCACAACTCCACCGGGGAAGGTGCCAGAAACGAGTTCTGTTGGTAGTTTTTACACTACCCCGGTAGGCAGCTGAAAGGCACCACAAAACTTGTTCTACCTGCTTTCTGGGCTGAGATGGGGAACGGCTGAATTTTGGACTCGGCTGGTGACAGAATGTTCCAAACACACCCCATGCACAGCTCCACCGAGGAAGGTGCCAGAAACGAGTTCTGTTGGTAGTTTTTACACTACCCCGGTAGGCAGCTGAAAGGCACCACAAAACTTGTTCTACCTGCTTTCTGGGCTGAGATGGGGAATCGCTGAATTTTGGACTCGGCTGGTAACAAAATGTTCCAAACACACCCCATGCACAGCTCCACCGGCAAAGGTGCCAGAAACGAGTTCTGTTGGTAGTTTTTACACTACCCCGGTAGGCAGCTGAAAGGCACCACAAAACTTGTTCTACCTGCTTTCTGGGCTGAGATGGGGAACAGCTGAGTTTTGGACTCGGCTGGTGACAAAATGTTCCAAACACACCCCATGCACAACTCCACCGAGGAAGGTGCCAGAAACGAGTTCTGTTGGTAGTTTTTACACTACCCCGGTAGGCAGCTGAAAGGCACCACAAAACTTGTTCTACCTGCTTTCTGGGCTGAGATGGAGAATCGCTGAGTTTTGGACTCGGCTGGTGACAAAATGTTCCAAACACACCCCATGCACAACTCCACCGGGGAAGGTGCCAGAAACGAGTTCTGTTGGTAGTTTTTACACTACCCCGGTAGGCAGCTGAAAGGCACCACAAAACTTGTTCTACCTGCTTTCTGGGCTGAGATGGGGAATCGCTGAATTTTCGACTCGGCTGGTGACAAAATGTTCCAAACACACCCCATGCACACCTCCACCGGGGAAGGTGCCAGAAACGAGTTCTGTTGGTAGTTTTTACACTACCCCGGTAGGCAGCTGAAAGGCACCACAAAACTTGTTCTACCTGCTTTCTGGGCTGAGATGGGGAACAGCTGAGTTTTGGACTCGGCTGGTGACAGAATGTTCCAAACACACCCCATGCACAACTCCACCGGGGAAGGTGCCAGAAACGAGTTCTGTTGGTAGTTTTTACACTACCCCGGTAGGCAGCTGAAAGGCACCACAAAAGTTGTTCTACCTGCTTTCTGGGCTGAGATGGGGAACGGCTGAATTTTGGACTCGGCTGGTAACAAGATGTTCCAAACACACCCCATGCACAGCTCCACCGAGGAAGGTGCCAGAAACGAGTTCTGTTGGTAGTTTTTACACTACCCCGGTAGGCAGCTGAAAGGCACCACAAAACTTGTTCTACCTGCTTTCTGGGCTGAGATGGGGAATCGCTGAATTTTGGACTCGGCTGCTGACAAAATGTTCCAAACACACCCCATGCACAACTCCACCGGGGAAGGTGCCAGAAACGAGTTCTGTTGGTAGTTTTTACACTACCCCGGTAGGCAGCTGAAAGGCACCACAAAACTTGTTCTGCCTGCTTTCTGGGCTGAGATGGGGAACGGCTGAATTTTGGACTCGGCTGGTGACAGAATGTTCCAAACACACCCCATGCACAACTCCACCGGGGAAGGTGCCAGAAACGAGTTCTGTTGGTAGTTTTTACACTACCCCGGTAGGCAGCTGAAAGGCACCACAAAACTTGTTCTACCTGCTTTCTGGGCTGAGATGGGGAACGGCTGAATTTTGGACTCGGCTGGTAACAAGATGTTCCAAACACACCCCATGCACAGCTCCACCGAGGAAGGTGCCAGAAACGAGTTCTGTTGGTAGTTTTTACACTACCCCGGTAGGCAGCTGAAAGGCACCACAAAACTTGTTCTGCCTGCTTTCTGGGCTGAGATGGGGAACGGCTGAATTTTGGACTCGGCTGGTAACAAAATGTTCCAAACACACCCCATGCACAGCTCCACCGGCAAAGGTGCCAGAAACGAGTTCTGTTGGTAGTTTTTACACTACCCCGGTAGGCAGCTGAAAGGCACCACAAAACTTGTTCTACCTGCTTTCTGGGCTGAGATGGGGAACGGCTGAATTTTGGACTCGGCTGGTGACAAAATGTTCCAAACACACCCCATGCACAGCTCCACCGGCAAAGGTGCCAGAAACGAGTTCTGTTGGTAGTTTTTACACTACCCCGGTAGGCAGCTGAAAGGCACCACAAAACTTGTTCTACCTGCTTTCTGGGCTGAGATGGGGAACAGCTGAGTTTTGGACTCGGCTGGTGACAGAATGTTCCAAACACACCCCATGCACAACTCCACCGGGGAAGGTGCCAGAAACGAGTTCTGTTGGTAGTTTTTACACTACCCCGGTAGGCAGCTGAAAGGCACCACAAAACTTGTTCTACCTGCTTTCTGGGCTGAGATGGGGAACGGCTGAATTTTGGACTCGGCTGGTAACAAGATGTTCCAAACACACCCCATGCACAGCTCCACCGAGGAAGGTGCCAGAAACGAGTTCTGTTGGTAGTTTTTACACTACCCTGGTAGGCAGCTGAAAGGCACCACAAAACTTGTTCTACCTGCTTTCTGGGCTGAGATGGGGAATCGCTGAATTTTGGACTCGGCTGGTAACAAAATGTTCCAAACACACCCCATGCACAGCTCCACCGGGGAAGGTGCCAGAAACGAGTTCTGTTGGTAGTTTTTACACTACCCCGGTAGGCAGCTGAAAGGCACCACAAAACTTGTTCTACCTGCTTTCTGGGCTGAGATGGGGAACAGCTGAGTTTTGGACTCGGCTGCTGACAAAATGTTCCAAACACACCCCATGCACAACTCCACCGAGGAAGGTGCCAGAAACGAGTTCTGTTGGTAGTTTTTACACTACCCCGGTAGGCAGCTGAAAGGCACCACAAAACTTGTTCTGCCTGCTTTCTGGGCTGAGATGGGGAACGGCTGAATTTTGGACTCGGCTGGTAACAAAATGTTCCAAACACACCCCATGCACAGCTCCACCGGCAAAGGTGCCAGAAACGAGTTCTGTTGGTAGTTTTTACACTACCCCGGTAGGCAGCTGAAAGGCACCACAAAAGTTTTTCTACCTGCTTTCTGGGCTGAGATGGGGAATCGCTGAGTTTGGACTCGGCTGGTGACAAAATGTTCCAAACACACCCCATGCACAACTCCACCGGGGAAGGTGCCAGAAACGAGTTCTGTTGGTAGTTTTTTACACTACCCCGGTAGGCAGCTGAAAGGCACCACAAAACTTGTTCTACCTGCTTCTGGGCTTAGATGGGGAATCGCTGAATTTTGGACTCGGCTGGTGACAAAATGTTCCAAACACACCCCATGCACACCTCCACCGGGGAAGGTGCCAGAAACGAGTTCTGTTGGTAGTTTTTACACTACCCCGGTAGGCAGCTGAAAGGCACCACAAAACTTGTTCTACCTGCTTTCTGGGCTGAGATGGGGAACAGCTGAGTTTTGGACTCGGCTGGTGACAGAATGTTCCAAACACACCCCATGCACAACTCCACCGGGGAAGGTGCCAGAAACGAGTTCTGTTGGTAGTTTTTACACTACCCCGGTAGGCAGCTGAAAGGCACCACAAAACTTGTTCTACCTGCTTTCTGGGCTGAGATGGGGAACGGCTGAATTTTGGACTCGGCTGGTAACAAGATGTTCCAAACACACCCCATGCACAGCTCCACCGAGGAAGGTGCCAGAAACGAGTTCTGTTGGTAGTTTTTACACTACCCCGGTAGGCAGCTGAAAGGCACCACAAAACTTGTTCTGCCTGCTTTCTGGGCTGAGATGGGGAACGGCTGAATTTTGGACTCGGCTGGTAACAAAATGTTCCAAACACACCCCATGCACAGCTCCACCGGCAAAGGTGCCAGAAACGAGTTCTGTTGGTAGTTTTTACACTACCCCGGTAGGCAGCTGAAAGGCACCACAAAACTTGTTCTGCCTGCTTTCTGGGCTGAGATGGGGAACGGCTGAATTTTGGACTCGGCTGGTGACAGAATGTTCCAAACACACCCCATGCACAACTTCCACCGGGGAAGGTGCCAGAAACGAGTTCTGTTGGTAGTTTTTACACTACCCCGGTAGGCAGCTGAAAGGCACCACAAAACTTGTTCTACCTGCTTTCTGGGCTGAGATGGGGAACGGCTGAATTTTGGACTCGGCTGGTAACAAGATGTTCCAAACACACCCCATGCACAGCTCCACCGAGGAAGGTGCCAGAAACGAGTTCTGTTGGTAGTTTTTACACTACCCCGGTAGGCAGCTGAAAGGCACCACAAAACTTGTTCTGCCTGCTTTCTGGGCTGAGATGGGGAACGGCTGAATTTTGGACTCGGCTGGTAACAAAATGTTCCAAACACACCCCATGCACAGCTCCACCGGCAAAGGTGCCAGAAACGAGTTCTGTTGGTAGTTTTTACACTACCCCGGTAGGCAGCTGAAAGGCACCACAAAACTTGTTCTACCTGCTTTCTGGGCTGAGATGGGGAACGGCTGAATTTTGGACTCGGCTGGTAACAAAATGTTCCAAACACACCCCATGCACACCTCCACCGGGGAAGGTGCCAGAAACGAGTTCTGTTGGTAGTTTTTACACTACCCCGGTAGGCAGCTGAAAGGCACCACAAAACTTGTTCTACCTGCTTTCTGGGCTGAGATGGGGAACAGCTGAGTTTTGGACTCGGCTGGTGACAGAATGTTCCAAACACACCCCATGCACAACTCCACCGGGGAAGGTGCCAGAAACGAGTTCTGTTGGTAGTTTTTACACTACCCCGGTAGGCAGCTGAAAGGCACCACAAAACTTGTTCTACCTGCTTTCTGGGCTGAGATGGGGAACGGCTGAATTTTGGACTCGGCTGGTAACAAGATGTTCCAAACACACCCCATGCACAGCTCCACCGAGGAAGGTGCCAGAAACGAGTTCTGTTGGTAGTTTTTACACTACCCTGGTAGGCAGCTGAAAGGCACCACAAAACTTGTTCTACCTGCTTTCTGGGCTGAGATGGGGAATCGCTGAATTTTGGACTCGGCTGGTAACAAAATGTTCCAAACACACCCCATGCACAGCTCCACCGGGGAAGGTGCCAGAAACGAGTTCTGTTGGTAGTTTTTACACTACCCCGGTAGGCAGCTGAAAGGCACCACAAAACTTGTTCTACCTGCTTTCTGGGCTGAGATGGGGAATCGCTGAATTTTGGACTCGGCTGGTGACAAAATGTTCCAAACACACCCCATGCACAACTCCACCGGGGAAGGTGCCAGAAACGAGTTCTGTTGGTAGTTTTTACACTACCCCGGTAGGCAGCTGAAAGGCACCACAAAACTTGTTCTGCCTGCTTTCTGGGCTGAGATGGGGAACGGCTGAATTTTGGACTCGGCTGGTAACAAAATGTTCCAAACACACCCCATGCACAGCTCCACCGGCAAAGGTGCCAGAAACGAGTTCTGTTGGTAGTTTTTACACTACCCCGGTAGGCAGCTGAAAGGCACCACAAAAGTTTTTCTACCTGCTTTCTGGGCTGAGATGGGGAATCGCTGAGTTTGGACTCGGCTGGTGACAAAATGTTCCAAACACACCCCATGCACAACTCCACCGGGGAAGGTGCCAGAAACGAGTTCTGTTGGTAGTTTTTACACTACCCCGGTAGGCAGCTGAAAGGCACCACAAAACTTGTTCTACCTGCTTCTGGGCTTAGATGGGGAATCGCTGAATTTTGGACTCGGCTGGTGACAAAATGTTCCAAACACACCCCATGCACACCTCCACCGGGGAAGGTGCCAGAAACGAGTTCTGTTGGTAGTTTTTACACTACCCCGGTAGGCAGCTGAAAGGCACCACAAAACTTGTTCTACCTGCTTTCTGGGGTGAGATGGGGAACAGCTGAGTTTTGGACTCGGCTGGTGACAGAATGTTCCAAACACACCCCATGCACAACTCCACCGGGGAAGGTGCCAGAAACGAGTTCTGTTGGTAGTTTTTACACTACCCCGGTAGGCAGCTGAAAGGCACCACAAAACTTGTTCTACCTGCTTTCTGGGCTGAGATGGGGAATCGCTGAATTTTGGACTCGGCTGGTAACAAGATGTTCCAAACACACCCCATGCACAGCTCCACCGAGGAAGGTGCCAGAAACGAGTTCTGTTGGTAGTTTTTACACTACCCCGGTAGGCAGCTGAAAGGCACCACAAAACTTGTTCTGCCTGCTTTCTGGGCTGAGATGGGGAACGGCTGAATTTTGGACTCGGCTGGTAACAAAATGTTCCAAACACACCCCATGCACAGCTCCACCGGCAAAGGTGCCAGAAACGAGTTCTGTTGGTAGTTTTTACACTACCCCGGTAGGCAGCTGAAAGGCACCACAAAACTTGTTCTACCTGCTTTCTGGGCTGAGATGGGGAACGGCTGAATTTTGGACTCGGCTGGTGACAAAATGTTCCAAACACACCCCATGCACAACTCCACCGAGGAAGGTGCCAGAAACGAGTTCTGTTGGTAGTTTTTACACTACCCCGGTAGGCAGCTGAAAGGCACCACAAAACTTGTTCTACCTGCTTTCTGGGCTGAGATGGGGAATGGCTGAATTTTGGACTCGGCTGGTAACAAAATGTTCCAAACACACCCCATGCACAGCTCCACCGGCAAAGGTGCCAGAAACGAGTTCTGTTGGTAGTTTTTACACTACCCCGGTAGGCAGCTGAAAGGCACCACAAAAGTTGTTCTACCTGCTTTCTGGGCTGAGATGGGGAATCGCTGAATTTTGGACTCGGCTGGTGACAAAATGTTCCAAACACACCCCATGCACAACTCCACCGGGGAAGGTGCCAGAAACGAGTTCTGTTGGTAGTTTTTACACTACCCCGGTAGGCAGCTGAAAGGCACCACAAAACTTGTTCTACCTGCTTCTGGGCTTAGATGGGGAATCGCTGAATTTTGGACTCGGCTGGTGACAAAATGTTCCAAACACACCCCATGCACAGCTCCACCGGCAAAGGTGCCAGAAACGAGTTCTGTTGGTAGTTTTTACACTACCCCGGTAGGCAGCTGAAAGGCACCACAAAAGTTTTTCTACCTGCTTTCTGGGCTGAGGTGGGGAACAGCTGAGTTTTGGACTCGGCTGGTGACAAAATGTTCCAAACACACCCCATGCACAGCTCCACCGGCAAAGGTGCCAGAAACGAGTTCTGTTGGTAGTTTTTACACTACCCCGGTAGGCAGCTGAAAGGCACTACAAAACTTGTTCTACCTGCTTTCTGGGCTGAGATGGGGAATCGCTGAATTTTGGACTCGGCTGGTGACAAAATGTTCCAAACACACCCCATGCACAACTCCACCGGGGAAGGTGCCAGAAAGGAGTTCTGTTGGTAGTTTTTACACTACCCCGGTAGGCAGCTGAAAGGCACCACAAAACTTGTTCTACCTGCTTTCTGGGCTGAGATGGGGAATCGCTGAATTTTGGACTCGGCTGGTAACAAAATGTTCCAAACACACCCCATGCACAACTCCACCGGGGAAGGTGCCAGAAACGAGTTCTGTTGGTAGTTTTTACACTACCCCGGTAGGCAGCTGAAAGGCACCACAAAACTTGTTCTACCTGCTTTCTGGGCTGAGATGGGGAACAGCTGAGTTTTGGACTCGGCTGGTGACAGAATGTTCCAAACACACCCCATGCACAACTCCTCCGGGGAAGGTGCCAGAAACGAGTTCTGTTGGTAGTTTTTACACTACCCCGGTAGGCAGCTGAAAGGCACCACAAAACTTGTTCTACCTGCTTTCTGGGCTGAGATGGGGAACGGCTGAATTTTGGACTCGGCTGGTGACAAAATGTTCCAAACACACCCCATGCACACCTCCACCGGGGAAGGTGCCAGAAACGAGTTCTGTTGGTAGTTTTTACACTACCCCGGTAGGCAGCTGAAAGGCACCACAAAACTTGTTCTACCTGCTTTCTGGGCTGAGATGGGGAACAGCTGAGTTTTGGACTCGGCTGGTGACAGAATGTTCCAAACACACCCCATGCACAACTCCACCGGGGAAGGTGCCAGAAACGAGTTCTGTTGGTAGTTTTTACACTACCCCGGTAGGCAGCTGAAAGGCACCACAAAACTTGTTCTACCTGCTTTCTGGGCTGAGATGGGGAACGGCTGAATTTTGGACTCGGCTGGTAACAAGATGTTCCAAACACACCCCATGCACAGCTCCACCGAGGAAGGTGCCAGAAACGAGTTCTGTTGGTAGTTTTTACACTACCCTGGTAGGCAGCTGAAAGGCACCACAAAACTTGTTCTACCTGCTTTCTGGGCTGAGATGGGGAATCGCTGAATTTTGGACTCGGCTGGTAACAAAATGTTCCAAACACACCCCATGCACAACTCCACCGGGGAAGGTGCCAGAAACGAGTTCTGTTGGTAGTTTTTACACTACCCCGGTAGGCAGCTGAAAGGCACCACAAAACTTGTTCTACCTGCTTTCTGGGCTGAGATGGGGAACAGCTGAGTTTTGGACTCGGCTGCTGACAAAATGTTCCAAACACACCCCATGCACAACTCCACCGAGGAAGGTGCCAGAAACGAGTTCTGTTGGTAGTTTTTACACTACCCCGGTAGGCAGCTGAAAGGCACCACAAAACTTGTTCTGCCTGCTTTCTGGGCTGAGATGGGGAACGGCTGAATTTTGGACTCGGCTGGTAACAAAATGTTCCAAACACACCCCATGCACAGCTCCACCGGCAAAGGTGCCAGAAACGAGTTCTGTTGGTAGTTTTTACACTACCCCGGTAGGCAGCTGAAAGGCACCACAAAACTTGTTCTACCTGCTTTCTGGGCTGAGATGGGGAACAGCTGAGTTTTGGACTCGGCTGGTGACAGAATGTTCCAAACACACCCCATGCACAACTCCACCGGGGAAGGTGCCAGAAACGAGTTCTGTTGGTAGTTTTTACACTACCCCGGTAGGCAGCTGAAAGGCACCACAAAACTTGTTCTACCTGCTTTCTGGGCTGAGATGGGGAACGGCTGAATTTTGGACTCGGCTGGTAACAAGATGTTCCAAACACACCCCATGCACAGCTCCACCGAGGAAGGTGCCAGAAACGAGTTCTGTTGGTAGTTTTTACACTACCCTGGTAGGCAGCTGAAAGGCACCACAAAACTTGTTCTACCTGCTTTCTGGGCTGAGATGGGGAATCGCTGAATTTTGGACTCGGCTGGTAACAAAATGTTCCAAACACACCCCATGCACAACTCCACCGGGGAAGGTGCCAGAAACGAGTTCTGTTGGTAGTTTTTACACTACCCCGGTAGGCAGCTGAAAGGCACCACAAAACTTGTTCTACCTGCTTTCTGGGCTGAGATGGGGAACAGCTGAGTTTTGGACTCGGCTGCTGACAAAATGTTCCAAACACACCCCATGCACAACTCCACCGAGGAAGGTGCCAGAAACGAGTTCTGTTGGTAGTTTTTACACTACCCCGGTAGGCAGCTGAAAGGCACCACAAAACTTGTTCTGCCTGCTTTCTGGGCTGAGATGGGGAACGGCTGAATTTTGGACTCGGCTGGTAACAAAATGTTCCAAACACACCCCATGCACAGCTCCACCGGCAAAGGTGCCAGAAACGAGTTCTGTTGGTAGTTTTTACACTACCCCGGTAGGCAGCTGAAAGGCACCACAAAAGTTTTTCTACCTGCTTTCTGGGCTGAGATGGGGAATCGCTGAGTTTGGACTCGGCTGGTGACAAAATGTTCCAAACACACCCCATGCACAACTCCACCGAGGAAGGTGCCAGAAACGAGTTCTGTTGGTAGTTTTTACACTACCCCGGTAGGCAGCTGAAAGGCACCACAAAACTTGTTCTACCTGCTTTCTGGGCTGAGATGGGGAATGGCTGAATTTTGGACTCGGCTGGTAACAAAATGTTCCAAACACACCCCATGCACAGCTCCACCGGCAAAGGTGCCAGAAACGAGTTCTGTTGGTAGTTTTTACACTACCCCGGTAGGCAGCTGAAAGGCACCACAAAAGTTGTTCTACCTGCTTTCTGGGCTGAGATGGGGAATCGCTGAATTTTGGACTCGGCTGGTGACAAAATGTTCCAAACACACCCCATGCACAACTCCACCGGGGAAGGTGCCAGAAACGAGTTCTGTTGGTAGTTTTTACACTACCCCGGTAGGCAGCTGAAAGGCACCACAAAACTTGTTCTACCTGCTTCTGGGCTTAGATGGGGAATCGCTGAATTTTGGACTCGGCTGGTGACAAAATGTTCCAAACACACCCCATGCACAGCTCCACCGGCAAAGGTGCCAGAAACGAGTTCTGTTGGTAGTTTTTACACTACCCCGGTAGGCAGCTGAAAGGCACTACAAAAGTTTTTCTACCTGCTTTCTGGGCTGAGGTGGGGAACAGCTGAGTTTTGGACTCGGCTGGTGACAAAATGTTCCAAACACACCCCATGCACAGCTCCACCGGCAAAGGTGCCAGAAACGAGTTCTGTTGGTAGTTTTTACACTACCCCGGTAGGCAGCTGAAAGGCACTACAAAACTTGTTCTACCTGCTTTCTGGGCTGAGATGGGGAATCGCTGAATTTTCGACTCGGCTGGTGACAAAATGTTCCAAACACACCCCATGCACAACTCCACCGGGGAAGGTGCCAGAAAGGAGTTCTGTTGGTAGTTTTTACACTACCCCGGTAGGCAGCTGAAAGGCACCACAAAACTTGTTCTACCTGCTTTCTGGGCTGAGATGGGGAATCGCTGAATTTTGGACTCGGCTGGTAACAAAATGTTCCAAACACACCCCATGCACAACTCCACCGGGGAAGGTGCCAGAAACGAGTTCTGTTGGTAGTTTTTACACTACCCCGGTAGGCAGCTGAAAGGCACCACAAAACTTGTTCTACCTGCTTTCTGGGCTGAGATGGGGAACAGCTGAGTTTTGGACTCGGCTGGTGACAGAATGTTCCAAACACACCCCATGCACAACTCCTCCGGGGAAGGTGCCAGAAACGAGTTCTGTTGGTAGTTTTTACACTACCCCGGTAGGCAGCTGAAAGGCACCACAAAACTTGTTCTACCTGCTTTCTGGGCTGAGATGGGGAACGGCTGAATTTTGGACTCGGCTGGTAACAAGATGTTCCAAACACACCCCATGCACAGCTCCACCGGGGAAGGTGCCAGAAACGAGTTCTGTTGGTAGTTTTTACACTACCCCGGTAGGCAGCTGAAAGGCACCACAAAACTTGTTCTGCCTGCTTTCTGGGCTGAGATGGGGAATCGCTGAATTTTGGACTCGGCTGGTGACAAAATGTTCCAAACACACCCCATGCACAGCTCCACCGGCAAAGGTGCCAGAAACGAGTTCTGTTGGTAGTTTTTACACTACCCCGGTAGGCAGCTGAAAGGCACCACAAAACTTGTTCTACCTGCTTTCTGGGCTGAGATGGGGAACGGCTGAATTTTGGACTCGGCTGGTGACAAAATGTTCCAAACACACCCCATGCACAACTCCACCGAGGAAGGTGCCAGAAACGAGTTCTGTTGGTAGTTTTTACACTACCCCGGTAGGCAGCTGAAAGGCACCACAAAACTTGTTCTGCCTGCTTTCTGGGCTGAGATGGGGAGCGGCTGAATTTTGGACTCGGCTGGTAACAAAATGTTCCAAACACACCCCATGCACAGCTCCACCGGCAAAGGTGCCAGAAACGAGTTCTGTTGGTAGTTTTTACACTACCCCGGTAGGCAGCTGAAAGGCACCACAAAAGTTGTTCTACCTGCTTTCTGGGCTGAGATGGGGAATCGCTGAATTTTGGACTCGGCTGGTGACAAAATGTTCCAAACACACCCCATGCACACCTCCACCGGGGAAGGTGCCAGAAACGAGTTCTGTTGGTAGTTTTTACACTACCCCGGTAGGCAGCTGAAAGGCACCACAAAACTTGTTCTACCTGCTTCTGGGCTTAGATGGGGAATCGCTGAATTTTGGACTCGGCTGGTGACAAAATGTTCCAAACACACCCCATGCACAGCTCCACCGGCAAAGGTGCCAGAAACGAGTTCTGTTGGTAGTTTTTACACTACCCCGGTAGGCAGCTGAAAGGCACCACAAAAGTTTTTCTACCTGCTTTCTGGGCTGAGATGGGGAACAGCTGAGTTTTGGACTCGGCTGGTGACAAAATGTTCCAAACACACCCCATGCACAGCTCCACCGGCAAAGGTGCCAGAAACGAGTTCTGTTGGTAGTTTTTACACTACCCCGGTAGGCAAGAGAAAGGCACTACAAAACTTGTTCTACCTGCTTTCAGGGCTGAGATGGGGAATCGCTGAATTTTCGACTCGGCTGGTGACAAAATGTTCCAAACACACCCCATGCACAACTCCACCGGGGAAGGTGCCAGAAAGGAGTTCTGTTGGTAGTTTTTACACTACCCCGGTAGGCAGCTGAAAGGCACCACAAAACTTGTTCTGCCTGCTTTCTGGGCTGAGATGGGGAACGGCTGAATTTTGGACTCGGCTGGTAACAAAATGTTCCAAACACACCCCATGCACAGCTCCACCGGCAAAGGTGCCAGAAACGAGTTCTGTTGGTAGTTTTTACACTACCCCGGTAGGCAGCTGAAAGGCACCACAAAACTTGTTCTACCTGCTTTCTGGGCTGAGATGGGGAACAGCTGAGTTTTGGACTCGGCTGGTGACAGAATGTTCCAAACACACCCCATGCACAACTCCACCGGGGAAGGTGCCAGAAACGAGTTCTGTTGGTAGTTTTTACACTACCCCGGTAGGCAGCTGAAAGGCACCACAAAACTTGTTCTACCTGCTTTCTGGGCTGAGATGGGGAACGGCTGAATTTTGGACTCGGCTGGTAACAAGATGTTCCAAACACACCCCATGCACAGCTCCACCGAGGAAGGTGCCAGAAACGAGTTCTGTTGGTAGTTTTTACACTACCCCGGTAGGCAGCTGAAAGGCACCACAAAACTTGTTCTGCCTGCTTTCTGGGCTGAGATGGGGAACGGCTGAATTTTGGACTCGGCTGGTAACAAAATGTTCCAAACACACCCCATGCACAGCTCCACTGGCAAAGGTGCCAGAAAGGAGTTCTGTTGGTAGTTTTTACACTACCCCGGTAGGCAGCTGAAAGGCACCACAAAACTTGTTCTACCTGCTTTCTGGGCTGAGATGGGGAATCGCTGAGTTTGGACTCGGCTGGTGACAAAATGTTCCAAACACACCCCATGCACAACTCCACCGGGGAAGGTGCCAGAAACGAGTTCTGTTGGTAGTTTTTACACTACCCCGGTAGGCAGCTGAAAGGCACCACAAAACTTGTTCTACCTGCTTCTGGGCTTAGATGGGGAATCGCTGAATTTTGGACTCGGCTGGTGACAAAATGTTCCAAACACACCCCATGCACACCTCCACCGGGGAAGGTGCCAGAAACGAGTTCTGTTGGTAGTTTTTACACTACCCCGGTAGGCAGCTGAAAGGCACCACAAAACTTGTTCTACCTGCTTTCTGGGCTGAGATGGGGAACAGCTGAGTTTTGGACTCGGCTGGTGACAGAATGTTCCAAACACACCCCATGCACAACTCCACCGGGGAAGGTGCCAGAAACGAGTTCTGTTGGTAGTTTTTACACTACCCCGGTAGGCAGCTGAAAGGCACCACAAAACTTGTTCTACCTGCTTTCTGGGCTGAGATGGGGAATCGCTGAATTTTGGACTCGGCTGGTAACAAGATGTTCCAAACACACCCCATGCACAGCTCCACCGAGGAAGGTGCCAGAAACGAGTTCTGTTGGTAGTTTTTACACTACCCCGGTAGGCAGCTGAAAGGCACCACAAAACTTGTTCTGCCTGCTTTCTGGGCTGAGATGGGGAACGGCTGAATTTTGGACTCGGCTGGTAACAAAATGTTCCAAACACACCCCATGCACAGCTCCACCGGCAAAGGTGCCAGAAACGAGTTCTGTTGGTAGTTTTTACACTACCCCGGTAGGCAGCTGAAAGGCACCACAAAACTTGTTCTACCTGCTTTCTGGGCTGAGATGGGGAACGGCTGAATTTTGGACTCGGCTGCTGACAAAATGTTCCAAACACACCCCATGCACAACTCCACCGAGGAAGGTGCCAGAAACGAGTTCTGTTGGTAGTTTTTACACTACCCCGGTAGGCAGCTGAAAGGCACCACAAAACTTGTTCTGCCTGCTTTCTGGGCTGAGATGGGGAATGGCTGAATTTTGGACTCGGCTGGTAACAAAATGTTCCAAACACACCCCATGCACAGCTCCACCGGCAAAGGTGCCAGAAACGAGTTCTGTTGGTAGTTTTTACACTACCCCGGTAGGCAGCTGAAAGGCACCACAAAAGTTGTTCTACCTGCTTTCTGGGCTGAGATGGGGAATCGCTGAATTTTGGACTCGGCTGGTGACAAAATGTTCCAAACACACCCCATGCACAACTCCACCGGGGAAGGTGCCAGAAACGAGTTCTGTTGGTAGTTTTTACACTACCCCGGTAGGCAGCTGAAAGGCACCACAAAACTTGTTCTACCTGCTTCTGGGCTTAGATGGGGAATCGCTGAATTTTGGACTCGGCTGGTGACAAAATGTTCCAAACACACCCCATGCACAGCTCCACCGGCAAAGGTGCCAGAAACGAGTTCTGTTGGTAGTTTTTACACTCTACCCCGGTAGGCAGCTGAAAGGCACCACAAAAGTTTTTCTACCTGCTTTCTGGGCTGAGATGGGGAACAGCTGAGTTTTGGACTCGGCTGGTGACAAAATGTTCCAAACACACCCCATGCACAGCTCCACCGGCAAAGGTGCCAGAAACGAGTTCTGTTGGTAGTTTTTACACTACCCCGGTAGGCAGCTGAAAGGCACTACAAAACTTGTTCTACCTGCTTTCTGGGCTGAGATGGGGAATCGCTGAATTTTCGACTCGGCTGGTGACAAAATGTTCCAAACACACCCCATGCACAACTCCACCGGGGAAGGTGCCAGAAAGGAGTTCTGTTGGTAGTTTTTACACTACCCCGGTAGGCAGCTGAAAGGCACCACAAAACTTGTTCTACCTGCTTTCTGGGCTGAGATGGGGAATCGCTGAATTTTGGACTCGGCTGGTAACAAAATGTTCCAAACACACCCCATGCACAACTCCACCGGGGAAGGTGCCAGAAACGAGTTCTGTTGGTAGTTTTTACACTACCCCGGTAGGCAGCTGAAAGGCACCACAAAACTTGTTCTACCTGCTTTCTGGGCTGAGATGGGGAACAGCTGAGTTTTGGACTCGGCTGGTGACAGAATGTTCCAAACACACCCCATGCACAACTCCACCGGGGAAGGTGCCAGAAACGAGTTCTGTTGGTAGTTTTTACACTACCCCGGTAGGCAGCTGAAAGGCACCACAAAACTTGTTCTACCTGCTTTCTGGGCTGAGATGGGGAACGGCTGAATTTTGGACTCGGCTGGTAACAAGATGTTCCAAACACACCCCATGCACAGCTCCACCGAGGAAGGTGCCAGAAACGAGTTCTGTTGGTAGTTTTTACACTACCCCGGTAGGCAGCTGAAAGGCACCACAAAAGTTGTTCTACCTGCTTTCTGGGCTGAGATGGGGAATCGCTGAATTTTGGACTCGGCTGGTGACAAAATGTTCCAAACACACCCCATGCACAACTCCACCGGGGAAGGTGCCAGAAACGAGTTCTGTTGGTAGTTTTTACACTACCCCGGTAGGCAGCTGAAAGGCACCACAAAACTTGTTCTACCTGCTTCTGGGCTTAGATGGGGAATCGCTGAATTTTGGACTCGGCTGGTGACAAAATGTTCCAAACACACCCCATGCACAGCTCCACCGGCAAAGGTGCCAGAAACGAGTTCTGTCGGTAGTTTTTACACTACCCCGGTAGGCAGCTGAAAGGCACCACAAAAGTTTTTCTACCTGCTTTCTGGGCTGAGATGGGGAACAGCTGAGTTTTGGACTCGGCTGGTGACAAAATGTTCCAAACACACCCCATGCACAGCTCCACCGGCAAAGGTGCCAGAAACGAGTTCTGTTGGTAGTTTTTACACTACCCCGGTAGGCAGCTGAAAGGCACTACAAAACTTGTTCTACCTGCTTTCTGGGCTGAGATGGGGAATCGCTGAATTTTCGACTCGGCTGGTGACAAAATGTTCCAAACACACCCCATGCACAACTCCACCGGGGAAGGTGCCAGAAAGGAGTTCTGTTGGTAGTTTTTACACTACCCCGGTAGGCAGCTGAAAGGCACCACAAAACTTGTTCTACCTGCTTTCTGGGCTGAGATGGGGAATCGCTGAATTTTGGACTCGGCTGGTAACAAAATGTTCCAAACACACCCCATGCACAACTCCACCGGGGAAGGTGCCAGAAACGAGTTCTGTTGGTAGTTTTTACACTACCCCCGGTAGGCAGCTGAAAGGCACCACAAAACTTGTTCTACCTGCTTTCTGGGCTGAGATGGGGAACAGCTGAGTTTTGGACTCGGCTGGTGACAGAATGTTCCAAACACACCCCATGCACAACTCCACCGGGGAAGGTGCCAGAAACGAGTTCTGTTGGTAGTTTTTACACTACCCCGGTAGGCAGCTGAAAGGCACCACAAAACTTGTTCTACCTGCTTTCTGGGCTGAGATGGGGAACGGCTGAATTTTGGACTCGGCTGGTAACAAGATGTTCCAAACACACCCCATGCACAGCTCCACCGAGGAAGGTGCCAGAAACGAGTTCTGTTGGTAGTTTTTTACACTACCCCGGTAGGCAGCTGAAAGGCACCACAAAAGTTGTTCTACCTGCTTTCTGGGCTGAGATGGGGAATCGCTGAATTTTGGACTCGGCTGGTGACAAAATGTTCCAAACACACCCCATGCACAACTCCACCGGGGAAGGTGCCAGAAACGAGTTCTGTTGGTAGTTTTTACACTACCCCGGTAGGCAGCTGAAAGGCACCACAAAACTTGTTCTACCTGCTTCTGGGCTTAGATGGGGAATCGCTGAATTTTGGACTCGGCTGGTGACAAAATGTTCCAAACACACCCCATGCACAGCTCCACCGGCAAAGGTGCCAGAAACGAGTTCTGTTGGTAGTTTTTACACTACCCCGGTAGGCAGCTGAAAGGCACCACAAAAGTTTTTCTACCTGCTTTCTGGGCTGAGATGGGGAACAGCTGAGTTTTGGACTCGGCTGGTGACAAAATGTTCCAAACACACCCCATGCACAGCTCCACCGGCAAAGGTGCCAGAAACGAGTTCTGTTGGTAGTTTTTACACTACCCCGGTAGGCAAGAGAAAGGCACTACAAAACTTGTTCTACCTGCTTTCAGGGCTGAGATGGGGAATCGCTGAATTTTCGACTCGGCTGGTGACAAAATGTTCCAAACACACCCCATGCACAACTCCACCGGGGAAGGTGCCAGAAAGGAGTTCTGTTGGTAGTTTTTACACTACCCCGGTAGGCAGCTGAAAGGCACCACAAAACTTGTTCTGCCTGCTTTCTGGGCTGAGATGGGGAACGGCTGAATTTTGGACTCGGCTGGTAACAAAATGTTCCAAACACACCCCATGCACAGCTCCACCGGCAAAGGTGCCAGAAACGAGTTCTGTTGGTAGTTTTTACACTACCCCGGTAGGCAGCTGAAAGGCACCACAAAACTTGTTCTACCTGCTTTCTGGGCTGAGATGGGGAACAGCTGAGTTTTGGACTCGGCTGGTGACAGAATGTTCCAAACACACCCCATGCACAACTCCACCGGGGAAGGTGCCAGAAACGAGTTCTGTTGGTAGTTTTTACACTACCCCGGTAGGCAGCTGAAAGGCACCACAAAACTTGTTCTACCTGCTTTCTGGGCTGAGATGGGGAACGGCTGAATTTTGGACTCGGCTGGTAACAAGATGTTCCAAACACACCCCATGCACAGCTCCACCGAGGAAGGTGCCAGAAACGAGTTCTGTTGGTAGTTTTTACACTACCCCGGTAGGCAGCTGAAAGGCACCACAAAACTTGTTCTACCTGCTTTCTGGGCTGAGATGGGGAATCGCTGAATTTTGGACTCGGCTGGTAACAAGATGTTCCAAACACACCCCATGCACAGCTCCACCGAGGAAGGTGCCAGAAACGAGTTCTGTTGGTAGTTTTTACACTACCCCGGTAGGCAGCTGAAAGGCACCACAAAACTTGTTCTGCCTGCTTTCTGGGCTGAGATGGGGAACGGCTGAATTTTGGACTCGGCTGGTAACAAAATGTTCCAAACACACCCCATGCACAGCTCCACCGGCAAAGGTGCCAGAAACGAGTTCTGTTGGTAGTTTTTACACTACCCCGGTAGGCAGCTGAAAGGCACCACAAAACTTGTTCTACCTGCTTTCTGGGCTGAGATGGGGAACGGCTGAATTTTGGACTCGGCTGGTGACAAAATGTTCCAAACACACCCCATGCACAACTCCACCGAGGAAGGTGCCAGAAACGAGTTCTGTTGGTAGTTTTTACACTACCCCGGTAGGCAGCTGAAAGGCACCACAAAACTTGTTCTGCCTGCTTTCTGGGCTGAGATGGGGAATGGCTGAATTTTGGACTCGGCTGGTAACAAAATGTTCCAAACACACCCCATGCACAGCTCCACCGGCAAAGGTGCCAGAAACGAGTTCTGTTGGTAGTTTTTACACTACCCCGGTAGGCAGCTGAAAGGCACCACAAAAGTTGTTCTACCTGCTTTCTGGGCTGAGATGGGGAATCGCTGAATTTTGGACTCGGCTGGTGACAAAATGTTCCAAACACACCCCATGCACAACTCCACCGGGGAAGGTGCCAGAAACGAGTTCTGTTGGTAGTTTTTACACTACCCCGGTAGGCAGCTGAAAGGCACCACAAAACTTGTTCTACCTGCTTCTGGGCTTAGATGGGGAATCGCTGAATTTTGGACTCGGCTGGTGACAAAATGTTCCAAACACACCCCATGCACAGCTCCACCGGCAAAGGTGCCAGAAACGAGTTCTGTTGGTAGTTTTTACACTACCCCGGTAGGCAGCTGAAAGGCACCACAAAAGTTTTTCTACCTGCTTTCTGGGCTGAGATGGGGAACAGCTGAGTTTTGGACTCGGCTGGTGACAAAATGTTCCAAACACACCCCATGCACAGCTCCACCGGCAAAGGTGCCAGAAACGAGTTCTGTTGGTAGTTTTTACACTACCCCGGTAGGCAAGAGAAAGGCACTACAAAACTTGTTCTACCTGCTTTCAGGGCTGAGATGGGGAATCGCTGAATTTTCGACTCGGCTGGTGACAAAATGTTCCAAACACACCCCATGCACAACTCCACCGGGGAAGGTGCCAGAAAGGAGTTCTGTTGGTAGTTTTTACACTACCCCGGTAGGCAGCTGAAAGGCACCACAAAACTTGTTCTGCCTGCTTTCTGGGCTGAGATGGGGAACGGCTGAATTTTGGACTCGGCTGGTAACAAAATGTTCCAAACACACCCCATGCACAGCTCCACCGGCAAAGGTGCCAGAAACGAGTTCTGTTGGTAGTTTTTACACTACCCCGGTAGGCAGCTGAAAGGCACCACAAAACTTGTTCTACCTGCTTTCTGGGCTGAGATGGGGAACAGCTGAGTTTTGGACTCGGCTGGTGACAGAATGTTCCAAACACACCCCATGCACAACTCCACCGGGGAAGGTGCCAGAAACGAGTTCTGTTGGTAGTTTTTACACTACCCCGGTAGGCAGCTGAAAGGCACCACAAAACTTGTTCTACCTGCTTTCTGGGCTGAGATGGGGAACGGCTGAATTTTGGACTCGGCTGGTAACAAGATGTTCCAAACACACCCCATGCACAGCTCCACCGAGGAAGGTGCCAGAAACGAGTTCTGTTGGTAGTTTTTACACTACCCCGGTAGGCAGCTGAAAGGCACCACAAAACTTGTTCTACCTGCTTTCTGGGCTGAGATGGGGAATCGCTGAATTTTGGACTCGGCTGGTAACAAGATGTTCCAAACACACCCCATGCACAGCTCCACCGAGGAAGGTGCCAGAAACGAGTTCTGTTGGTAGTTTTTACACTACCCCGGTAGGCAGCTGAAAGGCACCACAAAACTTGTTCTGCCTGCTTTCTGGGCTGAGATGGGGAACGGCTGAATTTTGGACTCGGCTGGTAACAAAATGTTCCAAACACACCCCATGCACAGCTCCACCGGCAAAGGTGCCAGAAACGAGTTCTGTTGGTAGTTTTTACACTACCCCGGTAGGCAGCTGAAAGGCACCACAAAACTTGTTCTACCTGCTTTCTGGGCTGAGATGGGGAACGGCTGAATTTTGGACTCGGCTGGTGACAAAATGTTCCAAACACACCCCATGCACAACTCCACCGAGGAAGGTGCCAGAAACGAGTTCTGTTGGTAGTTTTTACACTACCCCGGTAGGCAGCTGAAAGGCACCACAAAACTTGTTCTGCCTGCTTTCTGGGCTGAGATGGGGAATGGCTGAATTTTGGACTCGGCTGGTAACAAAATGTTCCAAACACACCCCATGCACAGCTCCACCGGCAAAGGTGCCAGAAACGAGTTCTGTTGGTAGTTTTTACACTACCCCGGTAGGCAGCTGAAAGGCACCACAAAAGTTGTTCTACCTGCTTTCTGGGCTGAGATGGGGAATCGCTGAATTTTGGACTCGGCTGGTGACAAAATGTTCCAAACACACCCCATGCACAACTCCACCGGGGAAGGTGCCAGAAACGAGTTCTGTTGGTAGTTTTTACACTACCCCGGTAGGCAGCTGAAAGGCACCACAAAACTTGTTCTACCTGCTTCTGGGCTTAGATGGGGAATCGCTGAATTTTGGACTCGGCTGGTGACAAAATGTTCCAAACACACCCCATGCACAGCTCCACCGGCAAAGGTGCCAGAAACGAGTTCTGTTGGTAGTTTTTACACTACCCCGGTAGGCAGCTGAAAGGCACCACAAAAGTTTTTCTACCTGCTTTCTGGGCTGAGATGGGGAACAGCTGAGTTTTGGACTCGGCTGGTGACAAAATGTTCCAAACACACCCCATGCACAGCTCCACCGGCAAAGGTGCCAGAAACGAGTTCTGTTGGTAGTTTTTACACTACCCCGGTAGGCAGCTGAAAGGCACTACAAAACTTGTTCTACCTGCTTTCTGGGCTGAGATGGGGAATCGCTGAATTTTCGACTCGGCTGGTGACAAAATGTTCCAAACACACCCCATGCACAACTCCACCGGGGAAGGTGCCAGAAAGGAGTTCTGTTGGTAGTTTTTACACTACCCCGGTAGGCAGCTGAAAGGCACCACAAAACTTGTTCTACCTGCTTTCTGGGCTGAGATGGGGAATCGCTGACTTTTGGACTCGGCTGGTAACAAAATGTTCCAAACACACCCCATGCACAACTCCACCGGGGAAGGTGCCAGAAACGAGTTCTGTTGGTAGTTTTTACACTACCCCGGTAGGCAGCTGAAAGGCACCACAAAACTTGTTCTACCTGCTTTCTGGGCTGAGATGGGGAACAGCTGAGTTTTGGACTCGGCTGGTGACAGAATGTTCCAAACACACCCCATGCACAACTCCACCGGGGAAGGTGCCAGAAACGAGTTCTGTTGGTAGTTTTTACACTACCCCGGTAGGCAGCTGAAAGGCACCACAAAACTTGTTCTACCTGCTTTCTGGGCTGAGATGGGGAACGGCTGAATTTTGGACTCGGCTGGTAACAAGATGTTCCAAACACACCCCATGCACAGCTCCACCGAGGAAGGTGCCAGAAACGAGTTCTGTTGGTAGTTTTTACACTACCCCGGTAGGCAGCTGAAAGGCACCACAAAACTTGTTCTGCCTGCTTTCTGGGCTGAGATGGGGAACGGCTGAATTTTGGACTCGGCTGGTAACAAAATGTTCCAAACACACCCCATGCACAGCTCCACCGGCAAAGGTGCCAGAAACGAGTTCTGTTGGTAGTTTTTACACTACCCCGGTAGGCAGCTGAAAGGCACCACAAAAGTTGTTCTACCTGCTTTCTGGGCTGAGATGGGGAATCGCTGAATTTTGGACTCGGCTGGTGACAAAATGTTCCAAACACACCCCATGCACAACTCCACCGGGGAAGGTGCCAGAAAGGAGTTCTGTTGGTAGTTTTTACACTACCCCGGTAGGCAGCTGAAAGGCACCACAAAACTTGTTCTACCTGCTTCTGGGCTTAGATGGGGAATCGCTGAATTTTGGACTCGGCTGGTGACAAAATGTTCCAAACACACCCCATGCACAGCTCCACCGGCAAAGGTGCCAGAAACGAGTTCTGTTGGTAGTTTTTACACTACCCTGGTAGGCAGCTGAAAGGCACCACAAAAGTTTTTCTACCTGCTTTCTGGGCTGAGATGGGGAACAGCTGAGTTTTGGACTCGGCTGGTGACAAAATGTTCCAAACACACCCCATGCACAGCTCCACCGGCAAAGGTGCCAGAAACGAGTTCTGTTGGTAGTTTTTACACTACCCCGGTAGGCAAGAGAAAGGCACTACAAAACTTGTTCTACCTGCTTTCAGGGCTGAGATGGGGAATCACTGAATTTTCGACTCGGCTGGTGACAAAATGTTCCAAACACACCCCATGCACAACTCCACCGGGGAAGGTGCCAGAAAGGAGTTCTGTTGGTAGTTTTTACACTACCCCGGTAGGCAGCTGAAAGGCACCACAAAACTTGTTCTGCCTGCTTTCTGGGCTGAGATGGGGAACGGCTGAATTTTGGACTCGGCTGGTAACAAAATGTTCCAAACACACCCCATGCACAGCTCCACCGGCAAAGGTGCCAGAAACGAGTTCTGTTGGTAGTTTTTACACTACCCCGGTAGGCAGCTGAAAGGCACCACAAAACTTGTTCTACCTGCTTTCTGGGCTGAGATGGGGAACAGCTGAGTTTTGGACTCGGCTGGTGACAGAATGTTCCAAACACACCCCATGCACAACTCCACCGGGGAAGGTGCCAGAAACGAGTTCTGTTGGTAGTTTTTACACTACCCCGGTAGGCAGCTGAAAGGCACCACAAAACTTGTTCTACCTGCTTTCTGGGCTGAGATGGGGAACGGCTGAATTTTGGACTCGGCTGGTAACAAGATGTTCCAAACACACCCCATGCACAGCTCCACCGAGGAAGGTGCCAGAAACGAGTTCTGTTGGTAGTTTTTACACTACCCCGGTAGGCAGCTGAAAGGCACCACAAAACTTGTTCTGCCTGCTTTCTGGGCTGAGATGGGGAACGGCTGAATTTTGGACTCGGCTGGTAACAAAATGTTCCAAACACACCCCATGCACAGCTCCACCGGCAAAGGTGCCAGAAACGAGTTCTGTTGGTAGTTTTTACACTACCCCGGTAGGCAGCTGAAAGGCACCACAAAACTTGTTCTACCTGCTTTCTGGGCTGAGATGGGGAACGGCTGAATTTTGGACTCGGCTGGTGACAAAATGTTCCAAACACACCCCATGCACAACTCCACCGGGGAAGGTGCCAGAAACGAGTTCTGTTGGTAGTTTTTACACTACCCCGGTAGGCAGCTGAAAGGCACCACAAAACTTGTTCTGCCTGCTTTCTGGGCTGAGATGGGGAATGGCTGAATTTTGGACTCGGCTGGTAACAAAATGTTCCAAACACACCCCATGCACAGCTCCACCGGGGAAGGTGCCAGAAACGAGTTCTGTTGGTAGTTTTTACACTACCCCGGTAGGCAGCTGAAAGGCACCACAAAAGTTGTTCTACCTGCTTTCTGGGCTGAGATGGGGAATCGCTGAATTTTGGACTCGGCTGGTGACAAAATGTTCCAAACACACCCCATGCACAACTCCACCGGGGAAGGTGCCAGAAACGAGTTCTGTTGGTAGTTTTTACACTACCCCGGTAGGCAGCTGAAAGGCACCACAAAACTTGTTCTACCTGCTTCTGGGCTGAGATGGGGAATCGCTGAATTTTGGACTCGGCTGGTGACAAAATGTTCCAAACACACCCCATGCACAGCTCCACCGGCAAAGGTGCCAGAAACGAGTTCTGTTGGTAGTTTTTACACTACCCCGGTAGGCAGCTGAAAGGCACTACAAAACTTGTTCTACCTGCTTTCTGGGCTGAGATGGGGAATCGCTGAATTTTCGACTCGGCTGGTGACAAAATGTTCCAAACACACCCCATGCACAACTCCACCGGGGAAGGTGCCAGAAAGGAGTTCTGTTGGTAGTTTTTACACTACCCCGGTAGGCAGCTGAAAGGCACCACAAAACTTGTTCTACCTGCTTTCTGGGCTGAGATGGGGAATCGCTGAATTTTGGACTCGGCTGGTAACAAAATGTTCCAAACACACCCCATGCACAACTCCACCGGGGAAGGTGCCAGAAACGAGTTCTGTTGGTAGTTTTTACACTACCCCGGTAGGCAGCTGAAAGGCACCACAAAACTTGTTCTACCTGCTTTCTGGGCTGAGATGGGGAACAGCTGAGTTTTGGACTCGGCTGGTGACAGAATGTTCCAAACACACCCCATGCACAACTCCACCGGGGAAGGTGCCAGAAACGAGTTCCGTTGGTAGTTTTTACACTACCCCGGTAGGCAAGAGAAAGGCACCACAAAACTTGTTCTACCTGCTTTCTGGGCTGAGATGGGGAACGGCTGAATTTTGGACTCGGCTGGTAACAAGATGTTCCAAACACACCCCATGCACAGCTCCACCGGGGAAGGTGCCAGAAACGAGTTCTGTTGGTAGTTTTTACACTACCCCGGTAGGCAGCTGAAAGGCACCACAAAACTTGTTCTGCCTGCTTTCTGGGCTGAGATGGGGAACGGCTGAATTTTGGACTCGGCTGGTAACAAAATGTTCCAAACACACCCCATGCACAGCTCCACCGGCAAAGGTGCCAGAAACGAGTTCTGTTGGTAGTTTTTACACTACCCCGGTAGGCAGCTGAAAGGCACCACAAAACTTGTTCTACCTGCTTTCTGGGCTGAGATGGGGAATCGCTGAATTTTGGACTCGGCTGGTGACAAAATGTTCCAAACACACCCCATGCACAACTCCACCGAGGAAGGTGCCAGAAACGAGTTCTGTTGGTAGTTTTTACACTACCCCGGTAGGCAGCTGAAAGGCACCACAAAACTTGTTCTGCCTGCTTTCTGGGCTGAGATGGGGAGCGGCTGAATTTTGGACTCGGCTGGTAACAAAATGTTCCAAACACACCCCATGCACAGCTCCACCGGCAAAGGTGCCAGAAACGAGTTCTGTTGGTAGTTTTTACACTACCCCGGTAGGCAGCTGAAAGGCACCACAAAAGTTGTTCTACCTGCTTTCTGGGCTGAGATGGGGAATCGCTGAATTTTGGACTCGGCTGGTGACAAAATGTTCCAAACACACCCCATGCACAACTCCACCGGGGAAGGTGCCAGAAACGAGTTCTGTTGGTAGTTTTTACACTACCCCGGTAGGCAGCTGAAAGGCACCACAAAACTTGTTCTACCTGCTTCTGGGCTTAGATGGGGAATCGCTGAATTTTGGACTCGGCTGGTGACAAAATGTTCCAAACACACCCCATGCACAGCTCCACCGGCAAAGGTGCCAGAAACGAGTTCTGTTGGTAGTTTTTACACTACCCCGGTAGGCAGCTGAAAGGCACCACAAAAGTTTTTCTACCTGCTTTCTGGGCTGAGATGGGGAACAGCTGAGTTTTGGACTCGGCTGGTGACAAAATGTTCCAAACACACCCCATGCACAGCTCCACCGGCAAAGGTGCCAGAAACGAGTTCTGTTGGTAGTTTTTACACTACCCCGGTAGGCAAGAGAAAGGCACTACAAAACTTGTTCTACCTGCTTTCTGGGCTGAGATGGGGAACAGCTGAGTTTTGGACTCGGCTGCTGACAAAATGTTCCAAACACACCCCATGCACAACTCCACCGAGGAAGGTGCCAGAAACGAGTTCTGTTGGTAGTTTTTACACTACCCCGGTAGGCAGCTGAAAGGCACCACAAAACTTGTTCTACCTGCTTTCTGGGCTGAGATGGAGAATCGCTGAGTTTTGGACTCGGCTGGTGACAAAATGTTCCAAACACACCCCATGCACAACTCCACCGGGGAAGGTGCCAGAAACGAGTTCTGTTGGTAGTTTTTACACTACCCCGGTAGGCAGCTGAAAGGCACCACAAAACTTGTTCTACCTGCTTTCTGGGCTGAGATGGGGAATCGCTGAATTTTCGACTCGGCTGCTGACAAAATGTTCCAAACACACCCCATGCACAACTCCACCGGGGAAGGTGCCAGAAACGAGTTCTGTTGGTAGTTTTTACACTACCCCGGTAGGCAGCTGAAAGGCACCACAAAACTTGTTCTACCTGCTTTCTGGGCTGAGATGGGGAACAGCTGAGTTTTGGACTCGGCTGGTGACAGAATGTTCCAAACACACCCCATGCACAACTCCACCGGGGAAGGTGCCAGAAACGAGTTCTGTTGGTAGTTTTTACACTACCCCGGTAGGCAGCTGAAAGGCACCACAAAACTTGTTCTGCCTGCTTTCTGGGCTGAGATGGGGAACGGCTGAATTTTGGACTCGGCTGGTAACAAGATGTTCCAAACACACCCCATGCACAGCTCCACCGAGGAAGGTGCCAGAAACGAGTTCTGTTGCTAGTTTTTACACTACCCCGGTAGGCAGCTGAAAGGCACCACAAAACTTGTTCTACCTGCTTTCTGGGCTGAGATGGGGAATCGCTGAATTTTGGACTCGGCTGCTGACAAAATGTTCCAAACACACCCCATGCACAACTCCACCGGGGAAGGTGCCAGAAACGAGTTCTGTTGGTAGTTTTTACACTACCCCGGTAGGCAGCTGAAAGGCACCACAAAACTTGTTCTGCCTGCTTTCTGGGCTGAGATGGGGAATCGCTGAATTTTGGACTCGGCTGGTGACAGAATGTTCCAAACACACCCCATGCACAACTCCACCGGGGAAGGTGCCAGAAACGAGTTCTGTTGGTAGTTTTTACACTACCCCGGTAGGCAGCTGAAAGGCACCACAAAACTTGTTCTACCTGCTTTCTGGGCTGAGATGGGGAACGGCTGAATTTTGGACTCGGCTGGTAACAAGATGTTCCAAACACACCCCATGCACAGCTCCACCGAGGAAGGTGCCAGAAACGAGTTCTGTTGGTAGTTTTTACACTACCCCGGTAGGCAGCTGAAAGGCACCACAAAACTTGTTCTGCCTGCTTTCTGGGCTGAGATGGGGAACGGCTGAATTTTGGACTCGGCTGGTAACAAAATGTTCCAAACACACCCCATGCACAGCTCCACCGGCAAAGGTGCCAGAAACGAGTTCTGTTGGTAGTTTTTACACTACCCCGGTAGGCAGCTGAAAGGCACCACAAAACTTGTTCTACCTGCTTTCTGGGCTGAGATGGGGAACGGCTGAATTTTGGACTCGGCTGGTGACAAAATGTTCCAAACACACCCCATGCACACCTCCACCGGGGAAGGTGCCAGAAACGAGTTCTGTTGGTAGTTTTTACACTACCCCGGTAGGCAGCTGAAAGGCACCACAAAACTTGTTCTACCTGCTTTCTGGGCTGAGATGGGGAACAGCTGAGTTTTGGACTCGGCTGGTGACAGAATGTTCCAAACACACCCCATGCACAACTCCACCGGGGAAGGTGCCAGAAACGAGTTCTGTTGGTAGTTTTTACACTACCCCGGTAGGCAGCTGAAAGGCACCACAAAACTTGTTCTACCTGCTTTCTGGGCTGAGATGGGGAACGGCTGAATTTTGGACTCGGCTGGTAACAAGATGTTCCAAACACACCCCATGCACAGCTCCACCGAGGAAGGTGCCAGAAACGAGTTCTGTTGGTAGTTTTTACACTACCCCGGTAGGCAGCTGAAAGGCACCACAAAACTTGTTCTACCTGCTTTCTGGGCTGAGATGGGGAATCGCTGAATTTTGGACTCGGCTGGTAACAAAATGTTCCAAACACACCCCATGCACAGCTCCACCGGCAAAGGTGCCAGAAACGAGTTCTGTTGGTAGTTTTTACACTACCCCGGTAGGCAGCTGAAAGGCACCACAAAACTTGTTCTACCTGCTTTCTGGGCTGAGATGGGGAACAGCTGAGTTTTGGACTCGGCTGCTGACAAAATGTTCCAAACACACCCCATGCACAACTCCACCGAGGAAGGTGCCAGAAACGAGTTCTGTTGGTAGTTTTTACACTACCCCGGTAGGCAGCTGAAAGGCACCACAAAACTTGTTCTGCCTGCTTTCTGGGCTGAGATGGGGAACGGCTGAATTTTGGACTCGGCTGGTAACAAAATGTTCCAAACACACCCCATGCACAGCTCCACCGGCAAAGGTGCCAGAAACGAGTTCTGTTGGTAGTTTTTACACTACCCCGGTAGGCAGTTGAAGGCACCACAAAAGTTTTTCTACCTGCTTTCTGGGCTGAGATGGGGAATCGCTGAGTTTTGGACTCGGCTGGTGACAAAATGTTCCAAACACACCCCATGCACAACTCCACCGGGGAAGGTGCCAGAAAGGAGTTCTGTTGGTAGTTTTTACACTACCCCGGTAGGCAGCTGAAAGGCACCACAAAACTTGTTCTACCTGCTTCTGGGCTTAGATGGGGAATCGCTGAATTTTGGACTCGGCTGGTGACAAAATGTTCCAAACACACCCCATGCACACCTCCACCGGGGAAGGTGCCAGAAAGGAGTTCTGTTGGTAGTTTTTACACTACCCCCGGTAGGCAGCTGAAAGGCACCACAAAACTTGTTCTACCTGCTTTCTGGGCTGAGATGGGGAATCGCTGAATTTTGGACTCGGCTGGTGACAAAATGTTCCAAACACACCCCATGCACAGCTCCACCGGCAAAGGTGCCAGAAACGAGTTCTGTTGGTAGTTTTTACACTACCACCCGGTAGGCAGCTGAAAGGCACCACAAAACTTGTTCTACCTGCTTTCTGGGCTGAGATGGGGAACAGCTGAGTTTTGGACTCGGCTGGTGACAGAATGTTCCAAACACACCCCATGCACAACTCCACCGGGGAAGGTGCCAGAAACGAGTTCTGTTGGTAGTTTTTTACACTACCCCGGTAGGCAGCTGAAAGGCACCACAAAACTTGTTCTACCTGCTTTCTGGGCTGAGATGGGGAACGGCTGAATTTTGGACTCGGCTGGTAACAAGATGTTCCAAACACACCCCATGCACAGCTCCACCGAGGAAGGTGCCAGAAACGAGTTCTGTTGGTAGTTTTTACACTACCCCGGTAGGCAGCTGAAAGGCACCACAAAACTTGTTCTGCCTGCTTTCTGGGCTGAGATGGGGAACGGCTGAATTTTGGACTCGGCTGGTAACAAAATGTTCCAAACACACCCCATGCACAGCTCCACCGGCAAAGGTGCCAGAAACGAGTTCTGTTGGTAGTTTTTACACTACCCCGGTAGGCAGCTGAAAGGCACCACAAAACTTGTTCTACCTGCTTTCTGGGCTGAGATGGGGAACGGCTGAATTTTTGGACTCGGCTGGTGACAAAATGTTCCAAACACACCCCATGCACAACTCCACCGAGGAAGGTGCCAGAAACGAGTTCTGTTGGTAGTTTTTACACTACCCCGGTAGGCAGCTGAAAGGCACCACAAAACTTGTTCTGCCTGCTTTCTGGGCTGAGATGGGGAATGGCTGAATTTTGGACTCGGCTGGTAACAAAATGTTCCAAACACACCCCATGCACAGCTCCACCGGCAAAGGTGCCAGAAACGAGTTCTGTTGGTAGTTTTTACACTACCCCGGTAGGCAGCTGAAAGGCACCACAAAAGTTGTTCTACCTGCTTTCTGGGCTGAGATGGGGAATCGCTGAATTTTGGACTCGGCTGGTGACAAAATGTTCCAAACACACCCCATGCACAACTCCACCGGGGAAGGTGCCAGAAACGAGTTCTGTTGGTAGTTTTTACACTACCCCGGTAGGCAGCTGAAAGGCACCACAAAACTTGTTCTACCTGCTTCTGGGCTGAGATGGGGAATCGCTGAATTTTGGACTCGGCTGGTGACAAAATGTTCCAAACACACCCCATGCACAGCTCCACCGGCAAAGGTGCCAGAAACGAGTTCTGTTGGTAGTTTTTTACACTACCCCCGGTAGGCGGAGCTGAAAGGCACCACAAACTTGTTCTACCTGCTTTCTGGGCTGAGATGGGGAACAGCTGAGTTTTGGACTCGGCTGGTGACAAAATGTTCCAAACACACCCCATGCACAGCTCCACCGGCAAAGGTGCCAGAAACGAGTTCTGTTGGTAGTTTTTACACTACCCCGGTAGGCAGCTGAAAGGCACTACAAAACTTGTTCTACCTGCTTTCTGGGCTGAGATGGGGAATCGCTGAATTTTCGACTCGGCTGGTGACAAAATGTTCCAAACACACCCCATGCACAACTCCACCGGGGAAGGTGCCAGAAAGGAGTTCTGTTGGTAGTTTTTACACTACCCCGGTAGGCAGCTGAAAGGCACCACAAAACTTGTTCTACCTGCTTTCTGGGCTGAGATGGGGAATCGCTGAATTTTGGACTCGGCTGGTAACAAAATGTTCCAAACACACCCCATGCACAACTCCACCGGGGAAGGTGCCAGAAACGAGTTCTGTTGGTAGTTTTTACACTACCCCGGTAGGCAGCTGAAAGGCACCACAAAACTTGTTCTACCTGCTTTCTGGGCTGAGATGGGGAACAGCTGAGTTTTGGACTCGGCTGGTGACAGAATGTTCCAAACACACCCCATGCACAACTCCACCGGGAAGGTGCCAGAAACGAGTTCAGTTGGTAGTTTTTACACTACCCCGGTAGGCAGCTGAAAGGCACCACAAAACTTGTTCTACCTGCTTTCTGGGCTGAGATGGGGAACGGCTGAATTTTGGACTCGGCTGGTAACAAGATGTTCCAAACACACCCCATGCACAGCTCCACCGGGGAAGGTGCCAGAAACGAGTTCTGTTGGTAGTTTTTACACTACCCCGGTAGGCAGCTGAAAGGCACCACAAAACTTGTTCTGCCTGCTTTCTGGGCTGAGATGGGGAACGGCTGAATTTTGGACTCGGCTGGTAACAAAATGTTCCAAACACACCCCATGCACAGCTCCACCGGCAAAGGTGCCAGAAACGAGTTCTGTTGGTAGTTTTTACACTACCCCGGTAGGCAGCTGAAAGGCACCACAAAACTTGTTCTACCTGCTTTCTGGGCTGAGATGGGGAACGGCTGAATTTTGGACTCGGCTGGTGACAAAATGTTCCAAACACACCCCATGCACAACTCCACCGGGGAAGGTGCCAGAAACGAGTTCTGTTGGTAGTTTTTACACTACCCCGGTAGGCAGCTGAAAGGCACCACAAAACTTGTTCTGCCTGCTTTCTGGGCTGAGATGGGGAGCGGCTGAATTTTGGACTCGGCTGGTGACAAAATGTTCCAAACACACCCCATGCACAGCTCCACCGGCAAAGGTGCCAGAAACGAGTTCTGTTGGTAGTTTTTACACTACCCCGGTAGGCAGCTGAAAGGCACCACAAAAGTTGTTCTACCTGCTTTCTGGGCTGAGATGGGGAATCGCTGAATTTTGGACTCGGCTGGTGACAGAATGTTCCAAACACACCCCATGCACAACTCCACCGGGGAAGGTGCCAGAAACGAGTTCTGTTGGTAGTTTTTACACTACCCCGGTAGGCAGCTGAAAGGCACCACAAAACTTGTTCTACCTGCTTTCTGGGCTGAGATGGGGAACGGCTGAATTTTGGACTCGGCTGGTAACAAGATGTTCCAAACACACCCCATGCACAGCTCCACCGAGGAAGGTGCCAGAAACGAGTTCTGTTGCTAGTTTTTACACTACCCCGGTAGGCAGCTGAAAGGCACCACAAAACTTGTTCTACCTGCTTTCTGGGCTGAGATGGGGAATCGCTGAATTTTGGACTCGGCTGCTGACAAAATGTTCCAAACACACCCCATGCACAACTCCACCGGGGAAGGTGCCAGAAACGAGTTCTGTTGGTAGTTTTTACACTACCCCGGTAGGCAGCTGAAAGGCACCACAAAACTTGTTCTGCCTGCTTTCTGGGCTGAGATGGGGAACGGCTGAATTTTGGACTCGGCTGGTGACAGAATGTTCCAAACACACCCCATGCACAACTCCACCGGGGAAGGTGCCAGAAACGAGTTCTGTTGGTAGTTTTTACACTACCCCGGTAGGCAGCTGAAAGGCACCACAAAACTTGTTCTACCTGCTTTCTGGGCTGAGATGGGGAATCGCTGAATTTTGGACTCGGCTGGTAACAAGATGTTCCAAACACACCCCATGCACAGCTCCACCGAGGAAGGTGCCAGAAACGAGTTCTGTTGGTAGTTTTTACACTACCCCGGTAGGCAGCTGAAAGGCACCACAAAACTTGTTCTGCCTGCTTTCTGGGCTGAGATGGGGAACGGCTGAATTTTGGACTCGGCTGGTAACAAAATGTTCCAAACACACCCCATGCACAGCTCCACCGGCAAAGGTGCCAGAAACGAGTTCTGTTGGTAGTTTTTACACTACCCCGGTAGGCAGCTGAAAGGCACCACAAAACTTGTTCTACCTGCTTTCTGGGCTGAGATGGGGAACGGCTGAATTTTGGACTCGGCTGGTGACAAAATGTTCCAAACACACCCCATGCACACCTCCACCGGGGAAGGTGCCAGAAACGAGTTCTGTTGGTAGTTTTTACACTACCCCGGTAGGCAGCTGAAAGGCACCACAAAACTTGTTCTACCTGCTTTCTGGGCTGAGATGGGGAACGGCTGAATTTTGGACTCGGCTGGTAACAAGATGTTCCAAACACACCCCATGCACAGCTCCACCGAGGAAGGTGCCAGAAACGAGTTCTGTTGGTAGTTTTTACACTACCCCCGGTAGGCAGCTGAAAGGCACCACAAAACTTGTTCTACCTGCTTTCTGGGCTGAGATGGGGAATCGCTGAATTTTGGACTCGGCTGGTAACAAAATGTTCCAAACACACCCCATGCACAGCTCCACCGGCAAAGGTGCCAGAAACGAGTTCTGTTGGTAGTTTTTACACTACCCCGGTAGGCAGCTGAAAGGCACCACAAAACTTGTTCTACCTGCTTTCTGGGCTGAGATGGGGAACAGCTGAGTTTTGGACTCGGCTGCTGACAAAATGTTCCAAACACACCCCATGCACAACTCCACCGAGGAAGGTGCCAGAAACGAGTTCTGTTGGTAAGTTTTTACACTACCCCGGTAGGCAGCTGAAAGGCACCACAAAACTTGTTCTGCCTGCTTTCTGGGCTGAGATGGGGAACGGCTGAATTTTGGACTCGGCTGGTAACAAAATGTTCCAAACACACCCCCATGCACAGCTCCACCGGCAAAGGTGCCAGAAACGAGTTCTTGTTGGTAGTTTTTACACTACCCCGGTAGGCAGTTGAAGGCACCACAAAAGTTTTTCTACCTGCTTTCTGGGCTGAGATGGGGAATCGCTGAGTTTTGGACTCGGCTGGTGACAAAATGTTCCAAACACACCCCATGCACAACTCCACCGGGGAAGGTGCCAGAAAGGAGTTCTGTTGGTAGTTTTTACACTACCCCGGTAGGCAGCTGAAAGGCACCACAAAACTTGTTCTACCTGCTTCTGGGCTTAGATGGGGAATCGCTGAATTTTGGACTCGGCTGGTGACAAAATGTTCCAAACACACCCCATGCACACCTCCACCGGGGAAGGTGCCAGAAACGAGTTCTGTTGGTAGTTTTTACACTACCCCGGTAGGCAGCTGAAAGGCACCACAAAACTTGTTCTACCTGCTTTCTGGGCTGAGATGGGGAACAGCTGAGTTTTGGACTCGGCTGGTGACAGAATGTTCCAAACACACCCCCATGCACAACTCCACCGGGGAAGGTGCCAGAAACGAGTTCTGTTGGTAGTTTTTACACTACCCCGGTAGGCAGCTGAAAGGCACCACAAAACTTGTTCTACCTGCTTTCTGGGCTGAGATGGGGAACGGCTGAATTTTGGACTCGGCTGGTAACAAGATGTTCCAAACACACCCCATGCACAGCTCCACCGGGGAAGGTGCCAGAAACGAGTTCTGTTGGTAGTTTTTACACTACCCCCGGTAGGCAGCTGAAAGGCACCACAAAACTTGTTCTGCCTGCTTTCTGGGCTGAGATGGGGAGCGGCTGAATTTTGGACTCGGCTGGTAACAAAATGTTCCAAACACACCCCATGCACAGCTCCACCGGCAAAGGTGCCAGAAACGAGTTCTGTTGGTAGTTTTTACACTACCCCGGTAGGCAGCTGAAAGGCACCACAAAACTTGTTCTACCTGCTTTCTGGGCTGAGATGGGGAACGGCTGAATTTTGGACTCGGCTGGTGACAAAATGTTCCAAACACACCCCATGCACAACTCCACCGAGGAAGGTGCCAGAAACGAGTTCTGTTGGTAGTTTTTACACTACCCCGGTAGGCAGCTGAAAGGCACCACAAAACTTGTTCTGCCTGCTTTCTGGGCTGAGATGGGGAACGGCTGAATTTTGGACTCGGCTGGTAACAAAATGTTCCAAACACACCCCATGCACAGCTCCACCGGCAAAGGTGCCAGAAAGGAGTTCTGTTGGTAGTTTTTACACTACCCCGGTAGGCAGCTGAAAGGCACCACAAAACTTGTTCTACCTGCTTTCTGGGCTGAGATGGGGAACGGCTGAATTTTGGACTCGGCTGGTGACAAAATGTTCCAAACACACCCCATGCACAACTCCACCGGGGAAGGTGCCAGAAACGAGTTCTGTTGGTAGTTTTTACACTACCCCCGGTAGGCAGCTGAAAGGCACCACAAAACTTGTTCTACCTGCTTCTGGGCTTAGATGGGGAATCGCTGAATTTTGGACTCGGCTGGTGACAAAATGTTCCAAACACACCCCATGCACAGCTCCACCGGCAAAGGTGCCAGAAACGAGTTCTGTTGGTAGTTTTTACACTACCCCGGTAGGCAGCTGAAAGGCACCACAAAAGTTTTTCTACCTGCTTTCTGGGCTGAGATGGGGAACAGCTGAGTTTTGGACTCGGCTGGTGACAAATGTTCCAAACACACCCCATGCACAGCTCCACCGAGGAAGGTGCCAGAAACGAGTTCTGTTGGTAGTTTTTACACTACCCCGGTAGGCAGCTGAAAGGCACCACAAAACTTGTTCTGCCTGCTTTCTGGGCTGAGATGGGGAACGGCTGAATTTTGGACTCGGCTGGTAACAAAATGTTCCAAACACACCCCATGCACAGCTCCACCGGCAAAGGTGCCAGAAACGAGTTCTGTTGGTAGTTTTTACACTACCCCGGTAGGCAGCTGAAAGGCACCACAAAACTTGTTCTACCTGCTTTCTGGGCTGAGATGGGGAACGGCTGAATTTTGGACTCGGCTGGTGACAAAATGTTCCAAACACACACCCCATGCACAACTCCACCGAGGAAGGTGCCAGAAACGAGTTCTGTTGGTAGTTTTTACACTACCCCCGGTAGGCAGCTGAAAGGCACCACAAAACTTGTTCTGCCTGCTTTCTGGGCTGAGATGGGGAGCGGCTGAATTTTGGACTCGGCTGGTAACAAAATGTTCCAAACACACCCCATGCACAGCTCCACCGGCAAAGGTGCCAGAAACGAGTTCTGTTGGTAGTTTTTACACTACCCCGGTAGGCAGCTGAAAGGCACCACAAAACTTGTTGTACCTGCTTTCTGGGCTGAGATGGGGAATCGCTGAATTTTGGACTCGGCTGCTGACAAAATGTTCCAAACACACCCCATGCACAACTCCACCGGGGAAGGTGCCAGAAACGAGTTCTGTTGGTAGTTTTTACACTACCCCGGTAGGCAGCTGAAAGGCACCACAAAACTTGTTCTACCTGCTTCTGGGCTTAGATGGGGAATCGCTGAATTTTGGACTCGGCTGGTGACAAAATGTTCCAAACACACCCCATGCACAGCTCCACCGGCAAAGGTGCCAGAAACGAGTTCTGTTGGTAGTTTTTACACTACCCCGGTAGGCAGCTGAAAGGCACCACAAAAGTTTTTCTACCTGCTTTCTGGGCTGAGATGGGGAACAGCTGAGTTTTGGACTCGGCTGGTGACAAAATGTTCCAAACACACCCCATGCACAGCTCCACCGGCAAAGGTGCCAGAAACGAGTTCTGTTGGTAGTTTTTACACTACCCGGTAGGCAAGAGAAAGGCACTACAAAACTTGTTCTACCTGCTTTCAGGGCTGAGATGGGGAATCGCTGAATTTTCGACTCGGCTGGTGACAAAATGTTCCAAACACACCCCATGCACAACTCCACCGGGGAAGGTGCCAGAAAGGAGTTCTGTTGGTAGTTTTTACACTACCCCGGTAGGCAGCTGAAAGGCACCACAAAACTTGTTCTACCTGCTTTCTGGGCTGAGATGGGGAACAGCTGAGTTTTGGACTCGGCTGGTGACAGAATGTTCCAAACACACCCCATGCACAACTCCACCGGGGAAGGTGCCAGAAACGAGTTCTGTTGGTAGTTTTTACACTACCCCGGTAGGCAGCTGAAAGGCACCACAAAACTTGTTCTACCTGCTTTCTGGGCTGAGATGGGGAACGGCTGAATTTTGGACTCGGCTGGTAACAAGATGTTCCAAACACACCCCATGCACCAAACACACCCCATGCACAGCTCCACCGAGGAAGGTGCCAGAAACGAGTTCTGTTGGTAGTTTTTTACACTACCCCGGTAGGCAGCTGAAAGGCACCACAAAACTTGTTCTACCTGCTTTCTGGGCTGAGATGGGGAATCGCTGAATTTTGGACTCGGCTGGTGACAAAATGTTCCAAACACACCCCATGCACAACTCCACCGGGGAAGGTGCCAGAAACGAGTTCTGTTGGTAGTTTTTACACTACCCCGGTAGGCAGCTGAAAGGCACCACAAAACTTGTTCTGCCTGCTTTCTGGGCTGAGATGGGGAACGGCTAAATTTTGGACTCGGCTGGTGACAGAATGTTCCAAACACACCCCATGCACAACTCCACCGGGGGAAGGTGCCAGAAACGAGTTCTGTTGGTAGTTTTTTACACTACCCCGGTAGGCAGCTGAAAGGCACCACAAAACTTGTTCTACCTGCTTTCTGGGCTGAGATGGGGAACGGCTGAATTTTGGACTCGGCTGGTAACAAGATGTTCCAAACACACCCCATGCACAGCTCCACCGAGGAAGGTGCCAGAAACGAGTTCTGTTGGTAGTTTTTACACTACCCCAGTAGGCAGCTGAAAGGCACCACAAAACTTGTTCTGCTTCTTTCTGGCTGAGATGGGGAACGGCTGAATTTTGGACTCGGCTGGTAACAAAATGTTCCAAACACACCCATGCACAGCTCCACCGGCAAAGGTGCAGAAACGAGTTCTGTTGGTAGTTTTTACACTACCCCGGTAGGCAGCTGAAAGGCACCACAAAACTTGTTCTACCTGCTTTCTGGGCTGAGATGGGGAACGGCTGAATTTTGGACTCGGCTGGTGACAAAATGTTCCAAACACACCCCATGCACACCTCCACCGGGAAGGTGCCAGAAACGAGTTCTGTTGGTAGTTTTTACACTACCCGGTAGGCAGCTGAAAGGCACCACAAAACTTGTTCTACCTGCTTTCTGGGCTGAGATGGGGAACAGCTGAGTTTTGGACTCGGCTGGTGACAGAATGTTCCAAACACACCCCATGCACAACTCCACCGGGGAAGGTGCCAGAAACGAGTTCTGTTGGTAGTTTTTACACTACCCCGGTAGGCAAGAGAAAGGCACCACAAAACTTGTTCTACTGCTTTCTGGGCTGAGATGGGGAACGGCTGAATTTTGGACTCGGCTGGTAACAAGATGTTCCAAACACACCCCATGCACAGCTCCACCGAGGAAGGTGCCAGAAACGAGTTCTGTTGGTAGTTTTTACACTACCCCGGTGGGCAGCTGAAAGGCACCACAAAACTTGTTCTACCTGCTTTCTGGGCTGAGATGGGGAATCGCTGAATTTTGGACTCGGCTGGTAACAAAATGTTCCAAACACACCCCATGCACAGCTCCACCGGCAAAGGTGCCAGAAACGAGTTCTGTTGGTAGTTTTTACACTACCCCGGTAGGCAGCTGAAAGGCACCACAAAACTTGTTCTACCTGCTTTCTGGGCTGAGATGGGGAACAGCTGAGTTTTGGACTCGGCTGCTGACAAAATGTTCCAAACACACCCCATGCACAACTCCACCGAGGAAGGTGCCAGAAACGAGTTCTGTTGGTAGTTTTTACACTACCCCGGTAGGCAGCTGAAAGGCACCACAAAACTTGTTCTGCCTGCTTTCTGGGCTGAGATGGGGAACGGCTGAATTTTGGACTCGGCTGGTAACAAAATGTTCCAAACACACCCCATGCACAGCTCCACCGGGGAAGGTGCCAGAAACGAGTTCTGTTGGTAGTTTTTACACTACCCCGGTAGGCAGCTGAAAGGCACCACAAAAGTTTTTCTACCTGCTTTCTGGGCTGAGATGGGGAATCGCTGAGTTTTGGACTCGGCTGGTGACAAAATGTTCCAAACACACCCCATGCACAACTCCACCGGGGAAGGTGCCAGAAACGAGTTCTGTTGGTAGTTTTTACACTACCCCGGTAGGCAGCTGAAAGGCACCACAAAACTTGTTCTACCTGCTTTCTGGGCTGAGATGGGGAACAGCTGAGTTTTGGACTCGGCTGCTGACAAAATGTTCCAAACACACCCCATGCACAACTCCACCGAGGAAGGTGCCAGAAACGAGTTCTGTTGGTAGTTTTTACACTACCCCGGTAGGCAGCTGAAAGGCACCACAAAACTTGTTCTGCCTGCTTTCTGGGCTGAGATGGGGAACGGCTGAATTTTGGACTCGGCTGGTGACAAAATGTTCCAAACACACCCCATGCACAGCTCCACCGGGGAAGGTGCCAGAAACGAGTTCTGTTGGTAGTTTTTACACTACCCCGGTAGGCAGCTGAAAGGCACCACAAAAGTTTTTCTACCTGCTTTCTGGGCTGAGATGGGGAATCGCTGAGTTTTGGACTCGGCTGGTGACAAAATGTTCCAAACACACCCCATGCACAACTCCACCGGGGAAGGTGCCAGAAACGAGTTCTGTTGGTAGTTTTTACACTACCCCGGTAGGCAGCTGAAAGGCACCACAAAACTTGTTCTACCTGCTTCTGGGCTTAGATGGGGAATCGCTGAATTTTGGACTCGGCTGGTGACAAAATGTTCCAAACACACCCCATGCACACCTCCACCGGGGAAGGTGCCAGAAACGAGTTCTGTTGGTAGTTTTTACACTACCCCGGTAGGCAGCTGAAAGGTACCACAAAACTTGTTCTACCTGCTTTCTGGGCTGAGATGGGGAACAGCTGAGTTTGGACTCGGCTGGTGACAGAATGTTCCAAACACACCCCATGCACAACTCCACCGGGGAAGGTGCCAGAAACGAGTTCTGTTGGTAGTTTTACACTACCCCGGTAGGCAGCTGAAAGGCACCACAAAACTTGTTCTACCTGCTTTCTGGGCTGAGATGGGGAACGGCTGAATTTTGGACTCGGCTGGTAACAAGATGTTCCAAACACACCCCATGCACAGCTCCACCGAGGAAGGTGCCAGAAACGAGTTCTGTTGGTAGTTTTTACACTACCCCGGTAGGCAGCTGAAAGGCACCACAAAACTTGTTCTGCCTGCTTTCTGGGCTGAGATGGGGAACGGCTGAATTTTGGACTCGGCTGGTAACAAAATGTTCCAAACACACCCCATGCACAGCTCCACCGGGGAAGGTGCCAGAAATGAGTTCTGTTGGTAGTTTTTACACTACCCCGGTAGGCAGCTGAAAGGCACCACAAAAGTTTTTCTACCTGCTTTCTGGGCTGAGATGGGGAATCGCTGAGTTTTGGACTCGGCTGGTGACAAAATGTTCCAAACACACCCCATGCACAACTCCACCGGGGAAGGTGCCAGAAACGAGTTCTGTTGGTAGTTTTTACACTACCCCGGTAGGCAGCTGAAAGGCACCACAAAACTTGTTCTACCTGCTTCTGGGCTTAGATGGGGAATCGCTGAATTTTGGACTCGGCTGGTGACAAAATGTTCCAAACACACCCCATGCACACCTCCACCGGGGAAGGTGCCAGAAACGAGTTCTGTTGGTAGTTTTTACACTACCCCGGTAGGCAGCTGAAAGGTACCACAAAACTTGTTCTACCTGCTTTCTGGGCTGAGATGGGGAACAGCTGAGTTTTGGACTCGGCTGGTGACAGAATGTTCCAAACACACCCCATGCACAACTCCACCGGGGAAGGTGCCAGAAACGAGTTCTGTTGGTAGTTTTTACACTACCCCGGTAGGCAGCTGAAAGGCACCACAAAACTTGTTCTACCTGCTTTCTGGGCTGAGATGGGGAACGGCTGAATTTTGGACTCGGCTGGTAACAAGATGTTCCAAACACACCCCATGCACAGCTCCACCGAGGAAGGTGCCAGAAACGAGTTCTGTTGGTAGTTTTTACACTACCCCGGTAGGCAGCTGAAAGGCACCACAAAACTTGTTCTGCCTGCTTTCTGGGCTGAGATGGGGAACGGCTGAATTTTGGACTCGGCTGGTAACAAAATGTTCCAAACACACCCCATGCACAGCTCCACCGGCAAAGGTGCCAGAAACGAGTTCTGTTGGTAGTTTTTACACTACCCCGGTAGGCAGCTGAAAGGCACCACAAATGTTTTTCTACCTGCTTTCTGGGCTGAGATGGGGAATCGCTGAATTTTGGACTCGGCTGGTGACAAAATGTTCCAAACACACCCCATGCACAACTCCACCGGCAAAGGTGCCAGAAACGAGTTCTGTTGGTAGTTTTTACACTACCCCGGTAGGCAGCTGAAAGGCACCACAAAACTTGTTCTACCTGCTTCTGGGCTTAGATGGGGAATCGCTGAATTTTGGACTCGGCTGGTGACAAAATGTTCCAAACACACCCCATGCACAGCTCCACCGGCAAAGGTGCCAGAAACGAGTTCTGTTGGTAGTTTTTACACTACCCCGGTAGGCAGCTGAAAGGCACCACAAAAGTTTTCTACCTGCTTTCTGGGCTGAGATGGGGAACAGCTGAGTTTTTTGGACTCGGCTGGTGACAAAATGTTCCAAACACACCCCATGCACAGCTCCACCGGCAAAGGTGCCAGAAACGAGTTCTGTTGGTAGTTTTTACACTACCCTGGTAGGCAGCTGAAAGGCACTACAAAACTTGTTCTACCTGCTTTCTGGGCTGAGATGGGGAATCGCTGAATTTTCGACTCGGCTGGTGACAAAATGTTCCAAACACACCCCATGCACAACTCCACCGGGGAAGGTGCCAGAAAGGAGTTCTGTTGGTAGTTTTTACACTACCCCGGTAGGCAGCTGAAAGGCACCACAAACCTTGTTCTACCTACTTTCTGGGCTGAGATGGGGAATCGCTGAATTTTGGACTCGGCTGGTAACAAAATGTTCCAAACACACCCCATGCACAACTCCACCGGGGAAGGTGCCAGAAACGAGTTCTGTTGGTAGTTTTTACACTACCCCGGTAGGCAGCTGAAAGGCACCACAAAACTTGTTCTACCTGCTTTCTGGGCTGAGATGGGGAATCGCTGAATTTTGGACTCGGCTGGTGACAGAATGTTCCAAACACACCCCATGCACAACTCCACCGGGGAAGGTGCCAGAAACGAGTTCTGTTGGTAGTTTTTACACTACCCCGGTAGGCAGCTGAAAGGCACCACAAAACTTGTTCTACCTGCTTTCTGGGCTGAGATGGGGAACGGCTGAATTTTGGACTCGGCTGGTAACAAGATGTTCCAAACACACCCCATGCACAGCTCCACCGAGGAAGGTGCCAGAAACGAGTTCTGTTGGTAGTTTTTACACTACCCCGGTAGGCAGCTGAAAGGCACCACAAAACTTGTTCTGCCTGCTTTCTGGGCTGAGATGGGGAACGGCTGAATTTTGGACTCGGCTGGTAACAAAATGTTCCAAACACACCCCATGCACAGCTCCACCGGCAAAAGTGCCAGAAACGAGTTCTGTTGGTAGTTTTTACACTACCCCGGTAGGCAGCTGAAAGGCACCACAAAACTTGTTCTACCTGCTTTCTGGGCTGAGATGGGGAACGGCTGAATTTTGGACTCGGCTGGTGACAAAATGTTCCAAACACACCCCATGCACAACTCCACCGAGGAAGGTGCCAGAAACGAGTTCTGTTGGTAGTTTTTACACTACCCCGGTAGGCAGCTGAAAGGCACCACAAAACTTGTTCTGCCTGCTTTCTGGGCTGAGATGGGGAGCGGCTGAATTTTGGACTCGGCTGGTAACAAAATGTTCCAAACACACCCCATGCACAGCTCCACCGGCAAAGGTGCCAGAAATGAGTTCTGTTGGTAGTTTTTACACTACCCCGGTAGGCAGCTGAAAGGCACCACAAAAGTTGTTCTACCTGCTTTCTGGGCTGAGATGGGGAATCGCTGAATTTTGGACTCGGCTGGTGACAAAATGTTCCAAACACACCCCATGCACAACTCCACCGTGGAAGGTGCCAGAAACGAGTTCTGTTGGTAGTTTTTACACTACCCCGGTAGGCAGCTGAAAGGCACCACAAAACTTGTTCTACCTGCTTCTGGGCTTAGATGGGGAATCGCTGAATTTTGGACTCGGCTGGTGACAAAATGTTCCAAACACACCCCATGCACAGCTCCACCGGCAAAGGTGCCAGAAACGAGTTCTGTTGGTAGTTTTTACACTACCCCGGTAGGCAGCTGAAAGGCATCACAAAAGTTTTTCTACCTGCTTTCTGGGCTGAGATGGGGAACAGCTGAGTTTTGGACTCGGCTGGTGACAAAATGTTCCAAACACACCCCATGCACAGCTCCACCGGCAAAGGTGCCAGAAACGAGTTCTGTTGGTAGTTTTTACACTACCCCGGTAGGCAAGAGAAAGGCACTACAAAACTTGTTCTACCTGCTTTCAGGGCTGAGATGGGGAATCGCTTAATTTTCGACTCGGCTGGTGACAAAATGTTCCAAACACACCCCATGCACAGCTCCACCGGCAAAGGTGCCAGAAACGAGTTCTGTTGGTAGTTTTTACACTACCCCGGTAGGCAGCTGAAAGGCACCACAAAAGTTGTTCTACCTGCTTTCTGGGCTGAGATGGGGAATCGCTGAATTTTGGACTCGGCTGGTGACAAAATGTTCCAAACACACCCCATGCACAACTCCACCGTGGAAGGTGCCAGAAACGAGTTCTGTTGGTAGTTTTTACACTACCCCGGTAGGCAGCTGAAAGGCACCACAAAACTTGTTCTACCTGCTTCTGGGCTTAGATGGGGAATCGCTGAATTTTGGACTCGGCTGGTGACAAAATGTTCCAAACACACCCCATGCACAGCTCCACCGGCAAAGGTGCCAGAAACGAGTTCTGTTGGTAGTTTTTACACTACCCCGGTAGGCAGCTGAAAGGCACCACAAAAGTTTTTCTACCTGCTTTCTGGGCTGAGATGGGGAACAGCTGAGTTTTGGACTCGGCTGGTGACAAAATGTTCCAAACACACCCCATGCACAGCTCCACCGGCAAAGGTGCCAGAAACGAGTTCTGTTGGTAGTTTTTACACTACCCCGGTAGGCAAGAGAAAGGCACTACAAAACTTGTTCTACCTGCTTTCTGGGCTGAGATGGGGAATCGCTTAATTTTCGACTCGGCTGGTGACAAAATGTTCCAAACACACCCCATGCACAACTCCACCGGGGAAGGTGCCAGAAACGAGTTCTGTTGGTAGTTTTTACACTACCCCGGTAGGCAGCTGAAAGGCACCACAAAACTTGTTCTACCTGCTTTCTGGGCTGAGATGGGGAATCGCTGAATTTTGGACTCGGCTGGTAACAAAATGTTCCAAACACACCCCATGCACAACTCCACCGGGGAAGGTGCCAGAAACGAGTTCTGTTGGTAGTTTTTACACTACCCCGGTAGGCAGCTGAAAGGCACCACAAAACTTGTTCTGCCTGCTTTCTGGGCTGAGATGGGGAATGGCTGAATTTTGGACTCGGCTGGTAACAAAATGTTCCAAACACACCCCATGCACAGCTCCACCGGCAAAGGTGCCAGAAACGAGTTCTGTTGGTAGTTTTTACACTACCCCGGTAGGCAGCTGAAAGGCACCACAAAAGTTGTTCTACCTGCTTTCTGGGCTGAGATGGGGAATCGCTGAATTTTCGACTCGGCTGGTGACAAAATGTTCCAAACACACCCCATGCACAACTCCACCGGGGAAGGTGCCAGAAACGAGTTCTGTTGGTAGTTTTTACACTACCCCGGTAGGCAGCTGAAAGGCACCACAAAACTTGTTCTACCTGCTTTCTGGGCTGAGATGGGGAACAGCTGAATTTTGGACTCGGCTGGTGAAAAAATGTTCCAAACACACCCCATGCACACCTCCACCGGGGAAGGGGCCAAAAACGAGTTCTGTTGGTAGTTTTTACACTACCCCGGTAGGCAGCTGAAAGGCACCACAAAACTTGTTCTACCTGCTTTCTGGGCTGAGATGGGGAACAGCTGAGTTTTGGACTCGGCTGCTGACAAAATGTTCCAAACACACCCCATGCACAACTCCACCGGGGAAGGTGCCAGAAACGAGTTCTGTTGGTAGTTTTTACACTACCCCGGTAGGCAGCTGAAAGGCACCACAAAACTTGTTCTACCTGCTTTCTGGGCTGAGATGGAGAATCGCTGAGTTTTGGACTCGGCTGGTGACAAAATGTTCCAAACACACCCCATGCACAACTCCACCGGGGAAGGTGCCAGAAATGAGTTCTGTTGGTAGTTTTTACACTACCCCGGTAGGCAGCTGAAAGGCACCACAAAACTTGTTCTACCTGCTTTCTGGGCTGAGATGGGGAATCGCTGAATTTTGGACTCGGCTGGTGACAAAATGTTCCAAACACACCCCATGCACAGCTCCACCGGCAAAGGTGCCAGAAACGAGTTCTGTTGGTAGTTTTTACACTACCCCGGTAGGCAAGAGAAAGGCACCACAAAACTTGTTCTACCTGCTTTCTGGGCTGAGATGGGGAATCGCTGAATTTTGGACTCGGCTGGTGACAAAATGTTCCAAACACACCCCATGCACAACTCCACCGGGGAAGGTGCCAGAAACGAGTTCTGTTGGTAGTTTTTACACTACCCCGGTAGGCAAGAGAAAGGCACCACAAAACTTGTTCTACCTGCTTTCTGGGCTGAGATGGGGAATCGCTGAATTTTGGACTCGGCTGCTGACAAAATGTTCCAAACACACCCCATGCACAACTCCACCGGGGAAGGTGCCAGAAATGAGTTCTGTTGGTAGTTTTTACACTACCCCGGTAGGCAGCTGAAAGGCACCACAAAACTTGTTCTACCTGCTTTCTGGGCTGAGATGGGGAATCGCTGAATTTTGGACTCGGCTGGTGACAAAATGTTCCAAACACACCCCATGCACAGCTCCACCGGCAAAGGTGCCAGAAACGAGTTCTGTTGGTAGTTTTTACACTACCCCGGTAGGCAAGAGAAAGGCACCACAAAACTTGTTCTACCTGCTTTCTGGGCTGAGATGGGGAATCGCTGAATTTTGGACTCGGCTGGTGACAAAATGTTCCAAACACACCCCATGCACAACTCCACCGGGGAAGGTGCCAGAAACGAGTTCTGTTGGTAGTTTTTACACTACCCCGGTAGGCAAGAGAAAGGCACCACAAAACTTGTTCTACCTGCTTTCTGGGCTGAGATGGGGAATCGCTGAATTTTGGACTCGGCTGCTGACAAAATGTTCCAAACACACCCCATGCACAACTCCACCGGGGAAGGTGCCAGAAACGAGTTCTGTTGGTAGTTTTTACACTACCCCGGTAGGCAGCTGAAAGGCACCACAAAACTTGTTCTGCCTGCTTTCTGGGCTGAGATGGGGAACGGCTGAATTTTGGACTCGGCTGGTAACAAAATGTTCCAAACACACCCCATGCACAGCTCCACCGGCAAAGGTGCCAGAAACGAGTTCTGTTGGTAGTTTTTACACTACCCCGGTAGGCAGCTGAAAGGCACCACAAAACTTGTTCTACATGCTTTCTGGGCTGAGATGGGGAACAGCTGAGTTTTGGACTCGGCTACTGACAAAATGTTCCAAACACACCCCATGCACAACTCCACCGAGGAAGGTGCCAGAAAGGAGTTCTGTTGGTAGTTTTTACACTACCCCGGTAGGCAGCTGAAAGGCACCACAAAAGTTGTTCTGCCTGCTTTCTGGGCTGAGATGGGGAACGGCTGAATTTTGGACTCGGCTGGTAACAAAATGTTCCAAACACACCCCATGCACACCTCCACCGGGGAAGGTGCCAAAAACGAGTTCTGTTGGTAGTTTTTACACTACCCCGGTAGGCAGCTGAAAGGCACCACAAAACTTGTTCTACCTGCTTTCTGGGCTGAGATGGGGAACAGCTGAGTTTTGGACTCGGCTGGTGACAAAATGTTCCAAACACACCCCATGCACAACTCCACCGGGGAAGGTGCCAGAAACGAGTTCTGTTGGTACTTTTTACACTACCCCGGTAGGCAAGAGAAAGGCACCACAAAACTGGTTCTACCTGCTTTCTGGGCTGAGATGGGGAATCGCTGAATTTTGGACTCGGCTGGTGACAAAATGTTCCAAACACACCCCATGCACAGCTCCACCGGCAAAGGTGCCAGAAACGAGTTCTGTTGGTAGTTTTTACACTACCCCGGTAGGCAGCTGAAAGGCACCACAAAAGTTTTTCTACCTGCTTTCTGGGCTGAGATGGGGAACAGCTGAGTTTTGGACTCGGCTGGTGACAAAATGTTCCAAACACACCCCATGCACAGCTCCACCGGGGAAGGTGCCAGAAACGAGTTCTGTTGGTAGTTTTTACACTACCCCGGTAGGCAAGAGAAAGGCACCACAAAACTTGTTCTACCTGCTTTCTGGGCTGAGATGGGGAATCGCTGAATTTTGGACTCGGCTGGTGACAAAATGTTCCAAACACACCCCATGCACAACTCCACCGGGGAAGGTGCCAGAAACGAGTTCTGTTGGTAGTTTTTACACTACCCCGGTAGGCAGCTGAAAGGCACCACAAAACTTGTTCTACCTGCTTTCTGGGCTGAGATGGGGAATCGCTGAATTTTGGACTCGGCTGGTGACAAAATGTTCCAAACACACCCCATGCACAACTCCACCGGGGAAGGTGCCAGAAACGAGTTCTGTTGGCAGTTTTTACACTACCCCCGGTAGGCAGCTGAAAGGCACCACAAAACTTGTTCTACCTGCTTTCTGGGCTGAGATGGGGAATCGCTGAATTTTGGACTCGGCTGGTGACAAAATGTTCCAAACACACCCCATGCACAACTCCACCGGGGAAGGTGCCAGAAACGAGTTCTGTTGGTAGTTTTTACACTACCCCGGTAGGCAGCTGAAAGGCACCACAAAAGTTGTTCTACCTGCTTTCTGGGCTGAGATGGGGAATCGCTGAATTTTGGACTCGGCTGGTGACAAAATGTTCCAAACACACCCCATGCACAACTCCACCGGGGAAGGTGCCAGAAACGAGTTCTGTTGGTAGTTTTTACACTACCCCGGTAGGCAGCTGAAAGGCACCACAAAACTTGTTCTACTGCTTTCTGGGCTGAGATGGGGAACCGCTGAATTTTGGACTCGGCTGGTGACAAAATGTTCCAAACACACCCCATGCACAACTCCACCGGGGAAGGTGCCAGAAACGAGTTCTGTTGGTAGTTTTTACACTACCCCGGTAGGCAGCTGAAAGGCACCACAAAACTTGTTCTACCTGCTTTCTGGGCTGAGATGGGGAATCGCTGAATTTTGGACTCGGCTGGTGACAAAATGTTCCAAACACACCCCATGCACAACTCCACCGGGGAAGGTGCCAGAAACGAGTTCTGTTGGTAGTTTTTACACTACCCCGGTAGGCAGCTGAAAGGCACCACAAAACTTGTTCTACCTGCTTTCTGGGCTGAGATGGGGAATCGCTGAATTTTGGACTCGGCTGGTGACAAAATGTTCCAAACACACCCCATGCACAACTCCACCGGGGAAGGTGCCAGAAACGAGTTCTGTTGGTAGTTTTTACACTACCCCGGTAGGCAGCTGAAAGGCACCACAAAACTTGTTCTACCTGCTTTCTGGGCTGAGATGGGGAATCGCTGAATTTTGGACTCGGCTGGTGACAAAATGTTCCAAACACACCCCATGCACAACTCCACCGGGGAAGGTGCCAGAAACGAGTTCTGTTGGTAGTTTTTACACTACCCCGGTAGGCAGCTGAAAGGCACCACAAAACTTGTTCTACCTGCTTTCTGGGCTGAGATGGGGAATCGCTGAATTTTGGACTCGGCTGGTGACAAAATGTTCCAAACACACCCCATGCACAACTCCACCGGGGAAGGTGCCAGAAACGAGTTCTGTTGGTAGTTTTTACACTACCCCGGTAGGCAGCTGAAAGGCACCACAAAACTTGTTCTACCTGCTTTCTGGGCTGAGATGGGGAATCGCTGAATTTTGGACTCGGCTGGTGACAAAATGTTCCAAACACACCCCATGCACAACTCCACCGGGGAAGGTGCCAGAAACGAGTTCTGTTGGTAGTTTTTACACTACCCCGGTAGGCAGCTGAAAGGCACCACAAAACTTGTTCTACCTGCTTTCTGGGCTGAGATGGGGAATCGCTGAATTTTGGACTCGGCTGGTGACAAAATGTTCCAAACACACCCCATGCACAACTCCACCGGGGAAGGTGCCAGAAACGAGTTCTGTTGGTAGTTTTTACACTACCCCGGTAGGCAGCTGAAAGGCACCACAAAACTTGTTCTACCTGCTTTCTGGGCTGAGATGGGGAATCGCTGAATTTTGGACTCGGCTGGTGACAAAATGTTCCAAACACACCCCATGCACAACTCCACCGGGGAAGGTGCCAGAAACGAGTTCTGTTGGTAGTTTTTACACTACCCCGGTAGGCAGCTGAAAGGCACCACAAAACTTGTTCTACCTGCTTTCTGGGCTGAGATGGGGAATCGCTGAATTTTGGACTCGGCTGGTGACAAAATGTTCCAAACACACCCCATGCACAACTCCACCGGGGAAGGTGCCAGAAACGAGTTCTGTTGGTAGTTTTTACACTACCCCGGTAGGCAGCTGAAAGGCACCACAAAACTTGTTGTACCTGCTTTCTGGGCTGAGATGGGGAATCGCTGAATTTTGGACTCGGCTGGTGACAAAATGTTCCAAACACACCCCATGCACAACTCCACCGGGGAAGGTGCCAGAAACGAGTTCTGTTGGTAGTTTTTACACTACCCCGGTAGGCAGCTGAAAGGCACCACAAAACTTGTTCTACCTGCTTTCTGGGCTGAGATGGGGAATCGCTGAATTTTGGACTCGGCTGGTGACAAAATGTTCCAAACACACCCCATGCACAACTCCACCGGGGAAGGTGCCAGAAACGAGTTCTGTTGGTAGTTTTTACACTACCCCGGTAGGCAGCTGAAAGGCACCACAAAACTTGTTCTACCTGCTTTCTGGGCTGAGATGGGGAATCGCTGAATTTTGGACTCGGCTGGTGACAAAATGTTCCAAACACACCCCATGCACAACTCCACCGGGAAGGTGCCAGAAACGAGTTCTGTTGGTAGTTTTTACACTACCCCGGTAGGCAGCTGAAAGGCACCACAAAACTTGTTCTACCTGCTTTCTGGGCTGAGATGGGGAATCGCTGAATTTTGGACTCGGCTGGTGACAAAATGTTCCAAACACACCCCATGCACAACTCCACCGGGGAAGGTGCCAGAAACGAGTTCTGTTGGTAGTTTTTACACTACCCCGGTAGGCAGCTGAAAGGCACCACAAAACTTGTTCTACCTGCTTTCTGGGCTGAGATGGGGAATCGCTGAATTTTGGACTCGGCTGGTGACAAAATGTTCCAAACACACCCCATGCACAACTCCACCGGGGAAGGTGCCAGAAACGAGTTCTGTTGGTAGTTTTTACACTACCCCGGTAGGCAGCTGAAAGGCACCACAAAACTTGTTCTACCTGCTTTCTGGGCTGAGATGGGGAATCGCTGAATTTTGGACTCGGCTGGTGACAAAATGTTCCAAACACACCCCATGCACAACTCCACCGGGGAAGGTGCCAGAAACGAGTTCTGTTGGTAGTTTTTACACTACCCCGGTAGGCAGCTGAAAGGCACCACAAAACTTGTTCTACCTGCTTTCTGGGCTGAGATGGGGAATCGCTGAATTTTGGACTCGGCTGGTGACAAAATGTTCCAAACACACCCCATGCACAACTCCACCGGGGAAGGTGCCAGAAACGAGTTCTGTTGGTAGTTTTTACACTACCCCGGTAGGCAGCTGAAAGGCACCACAAAACTTGTTCTACCTGCTTTCTGGGCTGAGATGGGGAATCGCTGAATTTTGGACTCGGCTGGTGACAAAATGTTCCAAACACACCCCATGCACAACTCCACCGGGGAAGGTGCCAGAAACGAGTTCTGTGGTAGTTTTTACACTACCCCGGTAGGCAGCTGAAAGGCACCACAAAACTTGTTCTACCTGCTTTCTGGGCTGAGATGGGGAATCGCTGAATTTTGGACTCGGCTGGTGACAAAATGTTCCAAACACACCCCATGCACAACTCCACCGGGGAAGGTGCCAGAAACGAGTTCTGTTGGTAGTTTTTACACTACCCCGGTAGGCAGCTGAAAGGCACCACAAAACTTGTTCTACCTGCTTTCTGGGCTGAGATGGGGAATCGCTGAATTTTGGACTCGGCTGGTGACAAAATGTTCCAAACACACCCCATGCACAACTCCACCGGGGAAGGTGCCAGAAACGAGTTCTGTTGGTAGTTTTTACACTACCCCGGTAGGCAGCTGAAAGGCACCACAAAACTTGTTGTACCTGCTTTCTGGGCTGAGATGGGGAATCGCTGAATTTTGGACTCGGCTGGTGACAAAATGTTCCAAACACACCCCATGCACAACTCCACCGGGGAAGGTGCCAGAAACGAGTTCTGTTGGTAGTTTTTACACTACCCCGGTAGGCAGCTGAAAGGCACCACAAAACTTGTTCTACCTGCTTTCTGGGCTGAGATGGGGAATCGCTGAATTTTGGACTCGGCTGGTGACAAAATGTTCCAAACACACCCCATGCACAACTCCACCGGGGAAGGTGCCAGAAACGAGTTCTGTTGGTAGTTTTTACACTACCCCGGTAGGCAGCTGAAAGGCACCACAAAACTTGTTCTACCTGCTTTCTGGGCTGAGATGGGGAATCGCTGAATTTTGGACTCGGCTGGTGACAAAATGTTCCAAACACACCCCATGCACAACTCCACCGGGGAAGGTGCCAGAAACGAGTTCTGTTGGTAGTTTTTACACTACCCCGGTAGGCAGCTGAAAGGCACCACAAAACTTGTTCTACCTGCTTTCTGGGCTGAGATGGGGAACGGCTGACTTTTGGACTCGGCTGGTGACAAAATGTTCCAAACACACCCCATGCACAACTCCACCGGGGAAGGTGCCAGAACGAGTTCTGTTGGTAGTTTTTACACTACCCCGGTAGGCAGCTGAAAGGCACCACAAAACTTGTTCTACCTGCTTTCTGGGCTGAGATGGGGAATCGCTGACTTTTGGACTCGGCTGGTGACAAAATGTTCCAAACACACCCCATGCACAACTCCACCGGGGAAGGTGCCAGAAACGAGTTCTGTTGGTAGTTTTTACACTACCCCGGTAGGCAGCTGAAAGGCACCACAAAACTTGTTCTACCTGCTTTCTGGGCTGAGATGGGGAACAGCTGAATTTTGGACTCGGCTGGTGACAAAATGTTCCAAACACACCCCATGCACAACTCCACCGGGGAAGGTGCCAGAAACGAGTTCTGTTGGTAGTTTTTACACTACCCCGGTAGGCAAGAGAAAGGCACCACAAAACTTGTTGTACCTGCTTTCTGGGCTGAGATGGAGAATCGCTGAATTTTGGACTCGGCTGGTGACAAAATGTTCCAAACACACCCCATGCACACCTCCACCGGCAAAGGTGCCAGAAACGAGTTCTGTTGGTAGTTTTTACTCTACCCCAGTAGGCAGCTGAAAGGCACCACAAAACTTGTTCTACCTGCTTTCTGGGCTGAGATGGAGAATCGCTGAATTTTGGACTCGGCTGGTGACAAAATGTTCCAAACACACCCCATGCACACCTCCACCGGGGAAGGTGCCAGAAACGAGTTCTGTTGGTAGTTTTTACACTACCCCGGTAGGCAGCTGAAAGGCACCACAAAACTTGTTCTACCTGCTTTCTGGGCTGAGATGGGGAATCGCTGAATTTTGGACTCGGCTGGTGACAAAATGTTCCAAACACACCCCATGCACAACTCCACCGGGGAAGGTGCCAGAAACGAGTTCTGTTGGTACTTTTTACACTACCCCCGGTAGGCAGCTGAAAGGCACCACAAAACTTGTTGTACCTGCTTTCTGGGCTGAGATGGGGAATCGCTGAATTTTGGACTCGGCTGGTGACAAAATGTACCAAACACACCCCATGCACAACTCCACCGGGGAAGGTGCCAGAAACGAGTTCTGTTGGTAGTTTTTACACTACCCCGGTAGGCAAGAGAAAGGCACCACAAAACTTGTTCTACCTGCTTTCTGGGCTGAGATGGGGAATCGCTGAATTTTGGACTCGGCTGGTGACAAAATGTTCCAAACACACCCCATGCACAACTCCACCGGGGAAGGTGCCAGAAACGAGTTCTGTTGGTAGTTTTTACACTACCCCGGTAGGCAGCTGAAAGGCACCACAAAACTTGTTCTACCTGCTTTCTGGGCTGAGATGGGGAATCGCTGAATTTTGGACTCGGCTGGTGACAAAATGTTCCAAACACACCCCATGCACAACTCCACCGGCAAAGGTGCCAGAAACGAGTTCTGTTGGTAGTTTTTACACTACCCCGGTAGGCAGCTGAAAGGCACCACAAAACTTGTTCTACCTGCTTTCTGGGCTGAGATGGGAATCGCTGAATTTTGGACTCGGCTGGTGACAAAATGTTCCAAACACACCCCATGCACACCTCCACCGGGGAAGGTGCCAGAAACGAGTTCTGTTGGTAGTTTTTACACTACCCCGGTAGGCAGCTGAAAGGCACCACAAAACTTGTTCTACCTGCTTTCTGGGCTGAGATGGGGAATCGCTGAATTTTGGACTCGGCTGCTGACAAAATGTTCCAAACACACCCCATGCACAACTCCACCGGGGAAGGTGCCAGAAACGAGTTCTGTTGGTAGTTTTTACACTACCCCGGTAGGCAGCTGAAAGGCACCACAAAACTTGTTCTACCTGCTTTCTGGGCTGAGATGGGGAATCGCTGAATTTTCGACTCGGCTGGTGACAAAATGTTCCAAACACACCCCATGCACAACTCCACCGGGGAAGGTGCCAGAAACGAGTTCTGTTGGTAGTTTTTACACTACCCCGGTAGGCAGCTGAAAGGCACCACAAAACTTGTTCTACCTGCTTTCTGGGCTGAGATGGGGAATCGCTGAATTTTGGACTCGGCTGGTGACAAAATGTTCCAAACACACCCCATGCACAACTCCACCGGGGAAGGTGCCAGAAACGAGTTCTGTTGGTAGTTTTTACACTACCCCGGTAGGCAGCTGAAAGGCACCACAAAACTTGTTCTACCTGCTTTCTGGGCTGAGATGGGGAATCGCTGACTTTTGGACTCGGCTGGTGACAAAATGTTCCAAACACACCCCATGCACAACTCCACCGGGGAAGGTGCCAGAAACGAGTTCTGTTGGTAGTTTTTTACACTACCCCGGTAGGCAGCTGAAAGGCACCACAAAACTTGTTCTACCTGCTTTCTGGGCTGAGATGGGGAATCGCTGAATTTTGGACTCGGCTGGTGACAAAATGTTCCAAACACACCCCATGCACAACTCCACCGGGGAAGGTGCCAGAAACGAGTTCTGTTGGTAGTTTTTACACTACCCCGGTAGGCAAGAGAAAGGCACCACAAAACTTGTTCTACCTGCTTTCTGGGCTGAGATGGGGAATCGCTGAATTTTGGACTCGGCTGCTGACAAAATGTTCCAAACACACCCCATGCACAACTCCACCGGGGAAGGTGCCAGAATCGAGTTCCGTTGGTAGTTTTTACACTACCCCGGTAGGCAGCTGAAAGGCACCACAAAACTTGTTCTACCTGCTTTCTGGGCTGAGATGGGGAATCGCTGAATTTTGGACTCGGCTGGTGACAAAATGTTCCAAACACACCCCATGCACAACTCCACCGGGGAAGGTGCCAGAAACGAGTTCTGTTGGTAGTTTTTACACTACCCCGGTAGGCAAGAGAAAGGCACCACAAAACTTGTTCTACCTGCTTTCTGGGCTGAGATGGGGAATCGCTGAATTTTGGACTCGGCTGGTGACAAAATGTTCCAAACACACCCCATGCACAACTCCACCGGGGAAGGTGCCAGAAAGGAGTTCTGTTGGTAGTTTTTACACTACCCCGATAGGCAGCTGAAAGGCACCACAAAACTTGTTCTACCTGCTTTCTGGGCTGAGATGGGGAATCGCTGAATTTTGGACTCGGCTGGTGACAAAATGTTCCAAACACACCCCATGCACAACTCCACCGGGGAAGGTGCCAGAAACGAGTTCTGTTGGTAGTTTTTACACTACCCCGGTAGGCAGCTGAAAGGCACCACAAAACTTGTTCTACCTGCTTTCTGGGCTGAGATGGGGAATCGCTGAATTTTGGACTCGGCTGGTGACAAAATGTTCCAAACACACCCCATGCACAACTCCACCGGGGAAGGTGCCAGAAACGAGTTCTGTTGGTAGTTTTTACACTACCCCGGTAGGCAGCTGAAAGGCACCACAAAACTTGTTCTACCTGCTTTCTGGGCTGAGATGGGGAATCGCTGAATTTTGGACTCGGCTGCTGACAAAATGTTCCAAACACACCCCATGCACAACTCCACCGGGGAAGGTGCCAGAATCGAGTTCCGTTGGTAGTTTTTACACTACCCCGGTAGGCAAGAGAAAGGCACCACAAAACTTGTTCTACCTGCTTTCTGGGCTGAGATGGGGAACGGCTGAATTTTGGACTCGGCTGGTAAAAAAATGTTCCAAACACACCCCATGCACAACTCCACCGGGGAAGGTGCCAGAAACGAGTTCTGTTGGTAGTTTTTACACTACCCCGGTAGGCAGCTGAAAGGCACCACAAAACTTGTTCTACCTGCTTTCTGGGCTGAGATGGGGAATCGCTGAATTTTGGACTCGGCTGGTGACAAAATGTTCCAAACACACCCCATGCACAACTCCACCGGGGAAGGTGCCAGAAACGAGTTCTGTTGGTAGTTTTTACACTACCCCGGTAGGCAGCTGAAAGGCACCACAAAACTTGTTCTACCTGCTTTCTGGGCTGAGATGGGGAATCGCTGACTTTTGGACTCGGCTGGTGACAAAATGTTCCAAACACACCCCATGCACACTCCACCGGGGAAGGTGCCAGAAACGAGTTCTGTTGGTAGTTTTTACACTACCCCGGTAGGCAGCTGAAAGGCACCACAAAACTTGTTCTACCTGCTTTCTGGGCTGAGATGGGGAATCGCTGAATTTTGGACTCGGCTGGTGACAAAATGTTCCAAACACACCCCATGCACAACTCCACCGGGGAAGGTGCCAGAAACGAGTTCTGTTGGTAGTTTTTACACTACCCCGGTAGGCAGCTGAAAGGCACCACAAAACTTGTTCTACCTGCTTTCTGGGCTGAGATGGGGAATCGCTGAATTTTGGACTCGGCTGGTGACAAAATGTTCCAAACACACCCCATGCACAACTCCACCGGGGAAGGTGCCAGAAACGAGTTCTGTTGGTAGTTTTTACACTACCCCGGTAGGCAGCTGAAAGGCACCACAAAACTTGTTCTACCTGCTTTCTGGGCTGAGATGGGGAATCGCTGACTTTTGGACTCGGCTGGTGACAAAATGTTCCAAACACACCCCATGCACAACTCCACCGGGGAAGGTGCCAGAAACGAGTTCTGTTGGTAGTTTTTACACTACCCCGGTAGGCAGCTGAAAGGCACCACAAAACTTGTTCTACCTGCTTTCTGGGCTGAGATGGGGAATCGCTGAATTTTGGACTCGGCTGGTGACAAAATGTTCCAAACACACCCCATGCACAACTCCACCGGGGAAGGTGCCAGAAACGAGTTCTGTTGGTAGTTTTTACACTACCCCGGTAGGCAAGAGAAAGGCACCACAAAACTTGTTCTACCTGCTTTCTGGGCTGAGATGGGGAATCGCTGAATTTTGGACTCGGCTGGTGACAAAATGTTCCAAACACACCCCATGCACAACTCCACCGGGGAAGGTGCCAGAAACGAGTTCTGTTGGTAGTTTTTACACTACCCCGGTAGGCAGCTGAAAGGCACCACAAAACTTGTTCTACCTGCTTTCTGGGCTGAGATGGGGAATCGCTGAATTTTGGACTCGGCTGGTGACAAAATGTTCCAAACACACCCCATGCACAACTCCACCGGGGAAGGTGCCAGAAACGAGTTCTGTTGGTAGTTTTTACACTACCCCGGTGGGCAGCTGAAAGGCACCACAAAACTTGTTCTACCTGCTTTCTGGGCTGAGATGGGGAATCGCTGAATTTTGGACTCGGCTGGTGACAAAATGTTCCAAACACACCCCATGCACAACTCCACCGGGGAAGGTGCCAGAATCGAGTTCCGTTGGTAGTTTTTACACTACCCCGGTAGGCAAGAGAAAGGCACCACAAAACTTGTTCTACCTGCTTTCTGGGCTGAGATGGGGAATTGCTGAATTTTGGACTCGGCTGGTAAAAAAATGTTCCAAACACACCCCATGCACAACTCCACCGGGGAAGGTGCCAGAAACGAGTTCTGTTGGTAGTTTTTACACTACCCCGGTAGGCAGCTGAAAGGCACCACAAAACTTGTTCTACCTGCTTTCTGGGCTGAGATGGGGAATCGCTGAATTTTGGACTCGGCTGGTGACAAAATGTTCCAAACACACCCCATGCACAACTCCACCGGGGAAGGTGCCAGAAACGAGTTCTGTTGGTAGTTTTTACACTACCCCGGTAGGCAGCTGAAAGGCACCACAAAACTTGTTCTACCTGCTTTCTGGGCTGAGATGGGGAATCGCTGACTTTTGGACTCGGCTGGTGACAAAATGTTCCAAACACACCCCATGCACACTCCACCGGGGAAGGTGCCAGAAAGGAGTTCTGTTGGTAGTTTTTACACTACCCCGGTAGGCAGCTGAAAGGCACCACAAAACTTGTTCTACCTGCTTTCTGGGCTGAGATGGGGAATCGCTGAATTTTGGACTCGGCTGGTGACAAAATGTTCCAAACACACCCCATGCACAACTCCACCGGGGAAGGTGCCAGAAACGAGTTCTGTTGGTAGTTTTTACACTACCCCGGTAGGCAGCTGAAAGGCACCACAAAACTTGTTGTACCTGCTTTCTGGGCTGAGATGGGGAATCGCTGAATTTTGGACTCGGCTGGTGACAAAATGTTCCAAACACACCCCATGCACAACTCCACCGGGGAAGGTGCCAGAAACGAGTTCTGTTGGTAGTTTTTACACTACCCCGGTAGGCAGCTGAAAGGCACCACAAAACTTGTTCTACCTGCTTTCTGGGCTGAGATGGGGAATCGCTGACTTTTGGACTCGGCTGGTGACAAAATGTTCCAAACACACCCCATGCACAACTCCACCGGGGAAGGTGCCAGAAACGAGTTCTGTTGGTAGTTTTTACACTACCCCGGTAGGCAGCTGAAAGGCACCACAAAACTTGTTCTACCTGCTTTCTGGGCTGAGATGGGGAATCGCTGAATTTTGGACTCGGCTGGTGACAAAATGTTCCAAACACACCCCATGCACAACTCCACCGGGGAAGGTGCCAGAAACGAGTTCTGTTGGTAGTTTTTACACTACCCCGGTAGGCAAGAGAAAGGCACCACAAAACTTGTTCTACCTGCTTTCTGGGCTGAGATGGGGAATCGCTGAATTTTGGACTCGGCTGGTGACAAAATGTTCCAAACACACCCCATGCACAACTCCACCGGGGAAGGTGCCAGAAACGAGTTCTGTTGGTAGTTTTTACACTACCCCGGTAGGCAGCTGAAAGGCACCACAAAACTTGTTCTACCTGCTTTCTGGGCTGAGATGGGGAATCGCTGACTTTTGGACTCGGCTGGTGACAAAATGTTCCAAACACACCCCATGCACAACTCCACCGGGGAAGGTGCCAGAAACGAGTTCTGTTGGTAGTTTTTACACTACCCCGGTAGGCAGCTGAAAGGCACCACAAAACTTGTTCTACCTGCTTTCTTGGGCTGAGATGGGGAATCGCTGAATTTGGACTCGGCTGGTGACAAAATGTTCCAAACACACCCCATGCACAACTCCACCGGGGAAGGTGCCAGAAACGAGTTCTGGTTGGTAGTTTTTACACTACCCCGGTAGGCAAGAGAAAGGCACCACAAAACTTGTTCTACCTGCCTTTCTGGGCTGAGATGGGGAATCGCTGAATTTTGGACTCGGCTGGTGACAAAATGTTCCAAACACACCCCATGCACAACTCCACCGGGGAAGGTGCCAGAAACGAGTTCTGTTGGTAGTTTTTACACTACCCGGTAGGCAGCTGAAAGGCACCACAAAACTTGTTCTACCTGCTTTCTGGGCTGAGATGGGGAATCGCTGAATTTTGGACTCGGCTGGTGACAAAATGTTCCAAACACACCCCATGCACAACTCCACCGGGGAAGGTGCCAGAAACGAGTTCTGTTGGTAGTTTTTACACTACCCGTTAGGCAGCTGAAAGGCACCACAAAACTTGTTCTACCTGCTTTCTGGGCTGAGATGGGGAATCGCTGAATTTTGGACTCGGCTGGTGACAAAATGTTCCAAACACACCCCATGCACAACTCCACCGGGGAAGGTGCCAGAAACGAGTTCTGTTGGTAGTTTTTACACTACCCCGGTAGGCAGCTGAAAGGCACCACAAAACTTGTTTCTACCTGCTTTCTGGGCTGAGATGGGGAACCGCTGAATTTTGGACTCGGCTGGTGACAAAATGTTCCAAACACACCCCATGCACAACTCCACCGGGGAAGGTGCCAGAAACGAGTTCTGTTGGTAGTTTTTACACTACCCCGGTAGGCAGCTGAAAGGCACCACAAAACTTGTTCTACCTGCTTTCTGGGCTGAGATGGGGAATCGCTGAATTTTGGACTCGGCTGGTGACAAAATGTTCCAAACACACCCCCATGCACAACTCCACCGGGGAAGGTGCCAGAAACGAGTTCTGTTGGTAGTTTTTACACTACCCCCGGTGGGCAGCTGAAAGGCACCACAAACTTGTTCTACCTGCTTTCTGGGCTGAGATGGGGAATCGCTGAATTTTGGACTCGGCTGGTGACAAAATGTTCCAAACACACCCCATGCCACAACTCCACCGGGGAAGGTGCCAGAATCGAGTTCCGTTGGTAGTTTTTTACACTACCCCCGGTAGGCAAGAGAAAGGCACCACAAAACTTGTTCTACCTGCTTTCTGGGCTGAGATGGGGAACGGCTGAATTTTGGACTCGGCTGGTAAAAAAATGTTCCAAACACACCCCATGCACAACTCCACCGGGGAAGGTGCCAGAAACGAGTTCTGTTGGTAGTTTTTACACTACCCCGGTAGGCAGCTGAAAGGCACCACAAAACTTGTTCTACCTGCTTTCTGGGCTGAGATGGGGAATCGCTGAATTTTGGACTCGGCTGGTGACAAAATGTTCCAAACACACCCCATGCACAACTCCACCGGGGAAGGTGCCAGAAACGAGTTCTGTTGGTACTTTTTACACTACCCCGGTAGGCAGCTGAAAGGCACCACAAAACTTGTTGTACCTGCTTTCTGGGCTGAGATGGGGAATCGCTGAATTTTGGACTCGGCTGGTGACAAAATGTACCAAACACACCCCATGCACAACTCCACCGGGGAAGGTGCCAGAAACGAGTTCTGTTGGTAGTTTTTACACTACCCCGGTAGGCAAGAGAAAGGCACCACAAAACTTGTTCTACCTGCTTTCTGGGCTGAGATGGGGAATCGCTGAATTTTGGACTCGGCTGGTGACAAAATGTTCCAAACACACCCCATGCACAACTCCACCGGGGAAGGTGCCAGAAACGAGTTCTGTTGGTAGTTTTTACACTACCCCGGTAGGCAGCTGAAAGGCACCACAAAACTTGTTCTACCTGCTTTCTGGGCTGAGATGGGGAATCGCTGAATTTTGGACTCGGCTGGTGACAAAATGTTCCAAACACACCCCATGCACAACTCCACCGGCAAAGGTGCCAGAAACGAGTTCTGTTGGTAGTTTTTACACTACCCCGGTAGGGCAGCTGAAAGGCACCACAAAACTTGTTCTACCTGCTTTCTGGGCTGAGATGGGGAATCGCTGAATTTTGGACTCGGCTGGTGACAAAATGTTCCAAACACACCCATGCACAACTCCACCGGGGAAGGTGCCAGAAACGAGTTCTGTTGGTAGTTTTTACACTACCCCGGTAGGCAAGCTGAAAGGCACCACAAACTTGTTCTACCTGCTTTCTGGGCTGAGATGGGGAATCGCTGAATTTTGGACTCGGCTGGTGACAAAATGTACCAAACACACCCCATGCACAACTCCACGGGGAAGGTGCCAGAAACGAGTTCTGTTGGTAGTTTTTACACTACCCCGGTAGGCAAGAGAAAGGCACCACAAAACTTGTTCTACCTGCTTTCTGGGCTGAGATGGGGAATCGCTGAATTTTGGACTCGGCTGGTGACAAAATGTTCCAAACACACCCCATGCACACCTCCACCGGGGAAGGTGCCAGAAACGAGTTCTGTTGGTAGTTTTTACACTACCCCGGTAGGCAGCTGAAAGGCACCACAAAACTTGTTCTACCTGCTTTTCTGGGCTGAGATGGGGAATCGCTGAATTTTGGACTCGGCTGGTGACAAAATGTTCCAAACACACCCCATGCACAACTCCACCGGCAAAGGTGCCAGAAACGAGTTCTGTTTGGTAGTTTTTACACTACCCCGGTAGGCAGCTGAAAGGCACCACAAAACTTGTTCTACCTGCTTTCTGGGCTGAGATGGGGAATCGCTGAATTTTGGACTCGGCTGGTGACAAAATGTTCCAACACACCCCATGCACAACTCCACCGGGGAAGGTGCCAGAAACGAGTTCTGTTGGTAGTTTTTACACTACCCCGGTAGGCAGCTGAAAGGCACCACAAAACTTGTTCTACTGCTTTCTGGGCTGAGATGGGGAATCGCTGAATTTTGGACTCGGCTGGTGACAAAATGTTCCAAACACACCCCATGCACAACTCCACCGGGGAAGGTGCCAGAAACGAGTTCTGTTGGTAGTTTTTTACACTACCCCGGTAGGCAAGAGAAAGGCACCACAAAACTTGTTCTACCTGCTTTCTGGGCTGAGATGGAGAATCGCTGAATTTTGGACTCGGCTGGTGACAAAATGTTCCAAACACACCCCATGCACACCTCCACCGGGGAAGGTGCCAGAAACGAGTTTCTGTTGGTAGTTTTTACACTACCCCGGTAGGCAGCTGAAAGGCACCACAAAACTTGTTCTACCTGCTTTCTGGGCTGAGATGGGGAATCGCTGAATTTTGGACTCGGCTGGTGACAAAATGTTCCAAACACGACCCCATGCACAACTCCACCGGGGAAGGTGCCAGAAACGAGTTCTGTTGGTAGTTTTTACACTACCCCGGTAGGGCAGCTGAAAGGCACCACAAACTTGTTCTACCTGCTTTCTGGGCTGAGATGGGGAATCGCTGAATTTTGGACTCGGCTGGTGACAAAATGTTCCAAACACACCCCCATGCACCAACTCCACCGGGGAAGGTGCCAGAAACGAGTTCTGTTGGTAGTTTTTACACTACCCCGGTAGGCAGCTGAAAGGCACCACAAAACTTGTTCTACCTGCTTTCTGGGCTGAGATGGGGAATCGCTGAATTTTGGACTCGGCTGGTGACAAAATGTTCCAAACACACCCCATGCACAACTCCACCGGGGAAGGTGCCAGAAACGAGTTCTGTTGGTAGTTTTTACACTACCCCGGTAGGCAGCTGAAAGGCACCACAAAACTTGTTCTACCTGCTTTCTGGGCTGAGATGGGGAATCGCTGAATTTTGGACTCGGCTGGTGACAAAATGTTCCAAACACACCCCATGCACAACTCCACCGGGGAAGGTGCCAGAAACGAGTTCTGTTGGTAGTTTTTACACTACCCCGGTAGGCAGCTGAAAGGCACCACAAAACTTGTTCTACCTGCTTTCTGGGCTGAGATGGGGAATCGCTGACTTTTGGACTCGGCTGGTGACAAAATGTTCCAAACACCACCCCATGCCACAACTCCACCGGGGAAGGTGCCAGAAACGAGTTCTGTTGGTAGTTTTTACACTACCCCGGTAGGCAGCTGAAAGGCACCACAAAACTTGTTCTACCTGCTTTCTGGGCTGAGATGGGGAATCGCTGAATTTTGGACTCGGCTGGTGACAAAATGTTCCAAACACACCCCATGCACAACTCCACCGGGGAAGGTGCCAGAAAACGAGTTCTGTTGGTAGTTTTTACACTACCCCGGTAGGCAAGAGAAAGGCACCACAAAACTTGTTCTACCTGCTTTCTGGGCTGAGATGGGGAATCGCTGAATTTTGGACTCGGCTGTGACAGAATGTTCCAAACACACCCCATGCACAGCTCCACCGGCAAAGGTGCCAGAAACGAGTTCTGTTGGTAGTTTTTACACTACCCCGGTAGGCAGCTGAAAGGCACCACAAAACTTGTTTCTACCTGCTTTCTGGGCTGAGATGGGGAATCGCTGAATTTTGGACTCGGCTGGTGACAAAATGTTCCAAACACACCCCATGCACAACTCCACCGGGGAAGGTGCCAGAAACGAGTTCTGTTGGTAGTTTTTACACTACCCCGGTAGGCAAGAGAAAGGGCACCACAAACTTGTTCTACCTGCTTTCTGGGCTGAGATGGGGAATCGCTGAATTTTGGACTCGGCTGGTGACAAAATGTTCCAAACACACCCCATGCACAACTCCACCGGGGAAGGTGCCAGAAAGGAGTTCTGTTGGTAGTTTTTACACTACCCCGGTAGGCAGCTGAAAGGCACCACAAAACTTGTTCTACCTGCTTTCTGGGCTGAGATGGGGAATCGCTGAATTTTGGACTCGGCTGGTGACAAAATGTTCCAAACACACCCCATGCACAACTCCACCGGGGAAGGTGCCAGAAACGAGTTCTGTTGGTAGTTTTTACACTACCCCGGTAGGCAGCTGAAAGGCACCACAAAACTTGTTCTACCTGCTTTCTGGGCTGAGATGGGGAATCGCTGAATTTTGGACTCGGCTGGTGACAAAATGTTCCAAACACACCCCATGCACAACTCCACCGGGGAAGGTGCCAGAAACGAGTTCTGTTGGTAGTTTTTACACTACCCCGGTAGGCAGCTGAAAGGCACCACAAAACTTGTTCTACCTGCTTTCTGGGCTGAGATGGGGAATCGCTGAATTTTGGACTCGGCTGGTGACAAAATGTTCCAAACACACCCCATGCACAACTCCACCGGGGAAGGTGCCAGAAACGAGTTCTGTTGGTAGTTTTTACACTACCCCGGTAGGCAGCTGAAAGGCACCACAAAACTTGTTCTACCTGCTTTCTGGGCTGAGATGGGGAATCGCTGACTTTTGGACTCGGCCTGGTGACAAAATGTTCCAAACACACCCCATGCACACTCCACCGGGGAAGGTGCCAGAAACGAGTTCTGTGGTAGTTTTTACACTACCCCGGTAGGCAGCTGAAAGGCACCACAAAACTGTTTCTACCTGCTTTCTGGGCTGAGATGGGGAATCGCTGAATTTTGGACTCGGCTGGTGACAAAATGTTCCAAACACACCCCATGCACAACTCCACCGGGGAAGGTGCCAGAAACGAGTTCTGTTGGTAGTTTTTTACACTACCCCGGTAGGCAGCTGAAAGGCACCACAAAACTTGTTCTACCTGCTTTCTGGGCTGAGATGGGGAATCGCTGAATTTTGGACTCGGCTGCTGACAAAATGTTCCAAACACACCCCATGCACAACTCCACCGGGGAAGGTGCCAGAAACGAGTTCTGTTGGTAGTTTTTACACTACCCCGGTAGGCAGCTGAAAGGCACCACAAAACTTGTTCTACCTGCTTTCTGGGCTGAGATGGGGAATCGCTGACTTTTGGACTCGGCTGGTGACAAAAATGTTCCAAACACACCCCATGCACAACTCCACCGGGGAAGGTGCCAGAAACGAGTTCTGTTGGTAGTTTTTACACTACCCCGGTAGGCAGCTGAAAGGCACCACAAAACTTGTTCTACCTGCTTTCTGGGCTGAGATGGGGAATCGCTGAATTTTGGACTCGGCTGGTGACAAAATGTTCCAAACACACCCCATGCACAACTCCACCGGGGAAGGTGCCAGAAACGAGTTCTGTTGGTAGTTTTTACACTACCCCGGTAGGCAAGAGAAAGGCACCACAAAACTTGTTCTACCTGCTTTCTGGGCTGAGATGGGGAATCGCTGAATTTGGACTCGGCTGCTGACAAAATGTTCCAAACACAACCCCATGCACAACTCCACCGGGGAAGGTGCCAGAATCGAGTTCCGTTGGTAGTTTTTACACTACCCCGGTAGGCAGCTGAAAGGCACCACAAAACTTGTTCTACCTGCTTTCTGGGCTGAGATGGGGAATCGCTGATTTTGGACTCGGCTGGTGACAAAATGTTCCAAACACACCCCATGCACCAACTCCACCGGGGAAGGTGCCAGAAACGAGTTCTGTTGGTAGTTTTTACACTACCCCGGTAGGCAAGAGAAAGGCACCACAAAACTTGTTCTACCTGCTTTCTGGGCTGAGATGGGGAATCGCTGAATTTTGGACTCGGCTGGTGACAAAATGTTCCAAACACACCCCATGCACAACTCCACCGGGGAAGGTGCCAGAAAGGAGGTTCTGTTCGTAGTTTTTACACTACCCCGATAGGCAGCTGAAAGGCACCACAAAACTTGTTCTACCTGCTTTCTGGGCTGAGATGGGGGAATCGCTGAATTTTGGACTCGGCTGGTGACAAAATGTTCCAAACACACCCCATGCACAACTCCACCGGGGAAGGTGCCAGAAACGAGTTCTGTTGGTAGTTTTTAACACTACCCCGGTAAGGCAGCTGAAAGGCACCACAAAACTTGTTCTACCTGCTTTCTGGGCTGAGATGGGGAATCGCTGAATTTTGGACTCGGCTGGTGACAAAATGTTCCAAACACACCCCATGCACAACTCCCCCGGGGAAGGTGCCAGAAACGAGTTCTGTTGGTAGTTTTTACAGTACCCTGGTAGGCAGCTGAAAGGCACCACAAAACTTGTTCTACCTGCTTTCTGGGCCTGAGATGGGGAATCGCTGAATTTTGGACTCGGCTGCTGACAAAATATTCCAAACACACCCCATGCACAACTCCACCGGGGAAGGTGCCAGAATCGAGTTCCGTTGGTAGTTTTTACACTACCCCGGTAGGCAAGAGAAAGGCACCACAAAACTTGTTCTACCTGCTTTCTGGGCTGAGATGGGGAACGGCTGAATTTTGGACTCGGCTGGTAAAAAAATGTTCCAAACACACCCCATGCACAACTCCACCGGCAAAGGTGCCAGAAACGAGTTCTGTTGGTAGTTTTTACACTACCCCGGTAGGCAGCTGAAAGGCACCACAAAACTTGTTCTACCTGCTTTCTGGGCTGAGATGGGGAATCGCTGAATTTTGGACTCGGCTGGTGACAAAATGTTCCAAACACACCCCATGCACAACTCCACCGGGGAAGGTGCAGAAACGAGTTCTGTTGGTAGTTTTTACACTACCCCGGTAGGCAGCTGAAAGGCACCACAAAACTTGTTCTACCTGCTTTCTGGGCTGAGATGGGGAATCGCTGACTTTTGGACTCGGCTGGTGACAAAATGTTCCAAACACACCCCATGCACACTCCACCGGGGAAGGTGCCCAGAAACGAGTTCTGTTGGTAGTTTTTACACTACCCCGGTAGGCAGCTGAAAGGCACCACAAAACTTGTTGTACCTGCTTTCTGGGCTGAGATGGGGAATCGCTGAATTTTGGACTCGGCTTGGTGACAAAATGTTCCAAACACACCCCATGCACAACTCCACCGGGGAAGGTGCCAGAAACGAGTTCTGTTGGTAGTTTTTACACTACCCCGGTAGGCAAGAGAAAGGCACCACAAAACTTGTTCTACCTGCTTTCTGGGCTGAGATGGGGAATCGCTGAATTTTGGACTCGGCTTGGTGACAAAATGTTCCAAACACACCCCATGCACAACTCCACCGGGGAAGGTGCCAGAAACGAGTTCTGTTGGTAGTTTTTACACTACCCCGGTAGGCAGCTGAAAGGCACCACAAAACTTGTTCTGCCTGCTTTCTGGGCTGAGATGGGGAACGGCTGAATTTTGGACTCGGCTGGTGACAAAATGTTCCAAACACACCCCATGCACAACTCCACCGGGGAAGGTGCCAGAAACGAGTTCTGTTTGGTAGTTTTTACACTACCCCGGTAGGCAGCTGAAAGGCACCACAAAACTTGTTCTACCTGCTTTCTGGGCTGAGATGGGGAATCGCTGAATTTTGGACTCGGCTGGTGACAAAATGTTCCAAACATACCCCATGCACAACTCCACCGGGGAAGGTGCCAGAAACGAGTTCTGTTGGTAGTTTTTACACTACCCCGGTAGGCAGCTGAAAGGCACCACAAAACTTGTTCTACCTGCTTTCTGGGCTGAGATGGGAATCGCTGAATTTTGGACTCGGCTGCTGACAAAATGTTCCAAACACACCCCATGCACAACTCCACCGGGGAAGGTGCCAGAAACGAGTTCTGTTGGTAGTTTTTACACTACCCCGGTAGGCAGCTGAAAGGCACCACAAAACTTGTTCTACCTGCTTTCTGGGCTGAGATGGGGAATCGCTGAATTTTGGACTCGGCTGCTGACAAAATGGTTCCAAACACACCCCATGCACAACTCCACCGGGGAAGGGTGCCAGAAACGAGTTCTGTTGGTAGTTTTTACACTACCCCGGTAGGCAAGAGAAAGGCACCACAAAACTTGTTGTACCTGCTTTCTGGGCTGAGATGGGGAATCGCTGAATTTTGGACTCGGCTGGTGACAAAATGTTCCAAACACACCCCATGCACAACTCCACCGGGAAGGTGCCAGAAACGAGTTCTGTTGGTAGTTTTTACACTACCCCGGTAGGCAGCTGAAAGGCACCACAAAACTTGTTCTACCTGCTTTCTGGGCTGAGATGGGGAATCGCTGAATTTTGGACTCGGCTGGTGACAAAATGTTCCAAACACACCCCATGCACAACTCCACCGGGGAAGGTGCCAGAAACGAGTTCTGTTGGTAGTTTTTACACTACCCCGGTAGGCAGCTGAAAGGCACCACAAAACTTGTTCTACCTGCTTTCTGGGCTGAGATGGGGAATCGCTGACTTTTGGACTCGGCTGGTGACAAAATGTTCCAAACACACCCCATGCACAACTCCACCGGGGAAGGTGCCAGAAACGAGTTCTGTTGGTAGTTTTTACACTACCCCGGTAGGCAGCTGAAAGGCACCACAAAACTTGTTCTACCTGCTTTCTGGGCTGAGATGGGGAATCGCTGAATTTTGGACTCGGCTGGTGACAAAATGTTCCAAACACACCCCATGCACAACTCCACCGGGGAAGGTGCCAGAAACGAGTTCTGTTGGTAGTTTTTACACTACCCCGGTAGGCAAGAGAAAGGCACCACAAAACTTGTTCTACCTGCTTTCTGGGCTGAGATGGGGAATCGCTGAATTTTGGACTCGGCTGGTGACAAAATGTTCCAAACACACCCCATGCACAACTCCACCGGGGAAGGTGCCAGAAACGAGTTCTGTTGGTAGTTTTTACACTACCCCGGTAGGCAGATGAAAGGCACCACAAAACTTGTTCTGCCTGCTTTCTGGGCTGAGATGGGGAACGGCTGAATTTTGGACTCGGCTGGTGACAGAATGTTCCAAACACACCCCATGCACAACTCCACCGGGGAAGGTGCCAGAAACGAGTTCTGTTGGTAGTTTTTACACTACCCCGGTAGGCAGCTGAAAGGCACCACAAAACTTGTTCTACCTGCTTTCTGGGCTGAGATGGGGAATCGCTGAATTTTGGACTCGGCTGGTGACAAAATGTTCCAAACACACCCCATGCACAACTCCACCGGGGAAGGTGCCAGAAACGAGTTCTGTTGGTAGTTTTTACACTACCCCGGTAGGCAGCTGAAAGGCACCACAAAACTTGTTCTACCTGCTTTCTGGGCTGAGATGGGGAATCGCTGAATTTTGGACTCGGCTGGTGACAAAATGTTCCAAACACACCCCATGCACAACTCCACCGGGGAAGGTGCCAGAAACGAGTTCTGTTGGTAGTTTTTACAGTACCCTGGTAGGCAGCTGAAAGGCACCACAAAACTTGTTCTACCTGCTTTCTGGGCTGAGATGGGGAATCGCTGAATTTTGGACTCGGCTGGTAACAAAATGTTCCAAACACACCCCATGCACAACTCCACCGGGGAAGGTGCCAGAAACGAGTTCTGTTGGTAGTTTTTACACTACCCCGGTAGGCAAGAGAAAGGCACCACAAAACTTGTTGTACCTGCTTTCTGGGCTGAGATGGGGAATCGCTGAATTTTGGACTCGGCTGGTGACAAAATGTTCCAAACACACCCCATGCACAACTCCACCGGGGAAGGTGCCAGAAACGAGTTCTGTTGGTAGTTTTTACACTACCCCGGTAGGCAAGAGAAAGGCACCACAAAACTTGTTCTACCTGCTTTCTGGGCTGAGATGGGGAATCGCTGAATTTTGGACTCGGCTGGTGACAAAATGTTCCAAACACACCCCATGCACAACTCCACCGGGGAAGGTGCCAGAAACGAGTTCTGTTGGTAGTTTTTACACTACCCGGTAGGCAGCTGAAAGGCACCACAAAACTTGTTCTACCTGCTTTCTGGGCTGAGATGGGGAATCGCTGAATTTTGGACTCGGCTGGTGACAAAATGTTCCAAACACACCCCATGCACAACTCCACCGGGGAAGGTGCCAGAAAGGAGTTCTGTTGGTAGTTTTTACACTACCCCGGTAGGCAGCTGAAAGGCACCACAAAACTTGTTCTACCTGCTTTCTGGGCTGAGATGGGGAATCGCTGAATTTTGGACTCGGCTTGGTGACAAAATGTTCCAAACACACCCCATGCACAACTCCACCGGGGAAGGTGCCAGAAACGAGTTCTGTTGGTAGTTTTTACACTACCCCGGTAGGCAGCTGAAAGGCACCACAAAAACTTGTTCTACCTGCTTTCTGGGCTGAGATGGGGAATCGCTGAATTTTGGACTCGGCTGGTGACAAAATGTTCCAAACACACCCCATGCACAACTCCACCGGGGAAGGTGCCAGAAACGAGTTCTGTTGGTAGTTTTTACACTACCCCGGTAGGCAGCTGAAAGGCACCACAAAACTTGTTCTACCTGCTTTCTGGGCTGAGATGGGGAATCGCTGAATTTTGGACTCGGCTGGTGACAAAATGTTCCAACACACCCCATGCACAACTCCACCGGGGAAGGTGCCAGAAACGAGTTCTGTTGGTAGTTTTTACACTACCCCGGTAGGCAGCTGAAAGGCACCACAAAACTTGTTCTACCTGCTTTCTGGGCTGAGATGGGGAATCGCTGAATTTTGGACTCGGCTGGTGACAAAATGTTCCAAACACACCCCATGCACAACTCCACCGGGGAAGGTGCCAGAAACGAGTTCTGTTGGTAGTTTTTACAGTACCCTGGTAGGCAGCTGAAAGGCACCACAAAACTTGTTCTACCTGCTTTCTGGGCTGAGATGGGGAATCGCTGAATTTTGGACTCGGCTGGTAACAAAATGTTCCAAACACACCCCATGCACAACTCCACCGGGGAAGGTGCCAGAAACGAGTTCTGTTGGTAGTTTTTACACTACCCCGGTAGGCAAGAGAAAGGCACCACAAAACTTGTTGTACCTGCTTTCTGGGCTGAGATGGGGAATCGCTGAATTTTGGACTCGGCTGGTGACAAAATGTTCAAACACACCCCATGCACAACTCCACCGGGGAAGGTGCCAGAAACGAGTTCTGTTGGTAGTTTTTACACTACCCCGGTAGGCAAGAGAAAGGCACCACAAAACTTGTTGTACCTGCTTTCTGGGCTGAGATGGGGAATCGCTGAATTTTGGACTCGGCTGGTGACAAAATGTTCCAAACACACCCCATGCACAACTCCACCGGGGAAGGTGCCAGAAAGGAGTTCTGTTGGTAGTTTTTACACTACCCCGGTAGGCAGCTGAAAGGCACCACAAAACTTGTTCTACCTGCTTTCTGGGCTGAGATGGGGAATCGCTGAATTTTGGACTCGGCTGGTGACAAAATGTTCCAAACACACCCCATGCAAAACTCCACCGGGGAAGGTGCCAGAAACGAGTTCTGTTGGTAGTTTTTACACTACCCCTGGTAGGCAGCTGAAAGGCACCACAAAACTTGTTCTACCTGCTTTCTGGGCTGAGATGGGGAATCGCTGAATTTTGGACTCGGCTGGTGACAAAATGTTCCAAACACACCCCATGCACAACTCCACCGGGGAAGGTGCCAGAAACGAGTTCTGTTGGTAGTTTTTACACTACCCCGGTAGGCAGCTGAAAGGCACCACAAAACTTGTTCTACCTGCTTTCTGGGCTGAGATGGGGAATCGCTGAATTTTGGACTCGGCTGGTGACAAAATGTTCCAAACACACCCCATGCACAACTCCACCGGGAAGGTGCCAGAAACGAGTTCCGTTGGTAGTTTTTACACTACCCCGGTAGGCAGCTGAAAGGCACCACAAAACTTGTTCTACCTGCTTTCAGGGCTGAGATGGGGAATCGCTGACTTTTGGACTCGGCTGGTGACAAAATGTTCCAAACACACCCCATGCACAACTCCACCGGGGAAGGTGCCAGAAACGAGTTCTGTTGGTAGTTTTTACACTACCCCGGTAGGCAGCTGAAAGGCACCACAAAACTTGTTCTACCTGCTTTCTGGGCTGAGATGGGGAATCGCTGAATTTTGGACTCGGCTGGTGACAAAATGTTCCAAACACACCCCATGCACAACTCACCGGGGAAGGCGCCAGAGAACGAGTTCCGTTGGTAGTTTTTTACACTACCCCGGTAGGCAAGAGAAAGGCACCACAAAACTTGTTCTACCTGCTTTCTGGGCTGAGATGGGGAACGGCTGAATTTTGGACTCGGCTGGTAACAAAATGTACCGAACACACCCCATGCACAACTCCACCGGGGAAGGTGCCAGAAACGAGTTCTGTTGGTAGTTTTTACACTACCCCGGTAGGCAGCTGAAAGGCACCACAAAACTTGTTCTACCTGCTTTCTGGGCTGAGATGGGGAACGGCTGAATTTTGGACTCGGCTGGTAACAAAATGTTCCAAACACACCCCATGCACAACTCCACCGGGGAAGGTGCCAGAAAGGAGTTCTGTTGGTAGTTTTTACACTACCCCGGTAGGCAGCTGAAAGGCACCACAAAACTTGTTCTACCTGCTTTCTGGGCTGAGATGGGGAATCGCTGAATTTTGGACTCGGCTGGTGACAAAATGTTCCAAACACACCCCATGCACAACTCCACCGGGGAAGGTGCCAGAAAGGAGTTCTGTTGGTAGTTTTTACACTACCCCGGTAGGCAAGAGAAAGGCACCACAAAACTTGTTCTACCTGCTTTCTGGGCTGAGATGGGGAATCGCTGAATTTTGGACTCGGCTGGTGACAAAATGTTCCAAACACACCCCATGCACAACTCCACCGGGGAAGGTGCCAGAAACGAGTTCTGTTGGTAGTTTTTACACTACCCCGGTAGGCAAGAGAAAGGCACCACAAAACTTGTTGTACCTGCTTACTGGGCTGAGATGGGGAATCGCTGAATTTTGGACTCGGCTGGTGACAAAATGTTCCAAACACACCCCATGCACAACTCCACCGGGTAAGGTGCCAGAAACGAGTTCTGTTGGTAGTTTTTACACTACCCCGGTAGGCAGCTGAAAGGCACCACAAAACTTGTTCTACCTGCTTTCTGGGCTGAGATGGGGAATCGCTGAATTTTGGACTCGGCTGGTGACAAAATGTTCCAAACACACCCCATGCACACCTCCACCGGGGAAGGTGCCAGAAACGAGTTCTGTTGGTAGTTTTTACACTACCCCGGTAGGCAGCTGAAAGGCACCACAAAACTTGTTCTACCTGCTTTCTGGGCTGAGATGGGGAATCGCTGACTTTTGGACTCGGCTGGTGACAAAATGTTCCAAACACACCCCATGCACACTCCACCGGGGAAGGTGCCAGAAACGAGTTCTGTTGGTAGTTTTTACACTACCCCGGTAGGCAGCTGAAAGGCACCACAAAACTTGTTGTACCTGCTTTCTGGGCTGAGATGGGGAATCGCTGAATTTTGGACTCGGCTGGTGACAAAATGTTCCAAACACACCCCATGCACAACTCCACCGGGGAAGGTGCCAGAAACGAGTTCTGTTGGTAGTTTTTACACTACCCCGGTAGGCAAGAGAAAGGCACCACAAAACTTGTTCTACCTGCTTTCTGGGCTGAGATGGGGAATCGCTGAATTTTGGACTCGGCTGGTGACAAAATGTTCCAAACACACCCCATGCACAACTCCACCGGGGAAGGTGCCAGAAACGAGTTCTGTTGGTAGTTTTTACACTACCCCGGTAGGCAGCTGAAAGGCACCACAAAACTTGTTCTGCCTGCTTTCTGGGCTGAGATGGGGAACGGCTGAATTTTGGACTCGGCTGGTGACAGAATGTTCCAAACACACCCCATGCACAACTCCACCGGGGAAGGTGCCAGAAACGAGTTCTGTTGGTAGTTTTTACACTACCCCGGTAGGCAGCTGAAAGGCACCACAAAACTTGTTCTACCTGCTTTCTGGGCTGAGATGGGGAATCGCTGAATTTTGGACTCGGCTGGTGACAAAATGTTCCAAACACACCCCATGCACAACTCCACCGGGGAAGGTGCCAGAAACGAGTTCTGTTGGTAGTTTTTACACTACCCCGGTAGGCAGCTGAAAGGCACCACAAAACTTGTTCTACCTGCTTTCTGGGCTGAGATGGGGAACGGCTGAATTTTGGACTCGGCTGGTGACAAAATGTTCCAAACACACCCCATGTACAACTCCACCGGGGAAGGTGCCAGAAACGAGTTCTGTTGGTAGTTTTTACACTACCCCGGTAGGCAAGAGAAAGGCACCACAAAACTTGTTCTACCTGCTTTCTGGGCTGAGATGGGGAACGGCTGAATTTTGGACTCGGCTGGTGACAAAATGTTCCAAACACACCCCATGCACAACTCCACCGGGGAAGGTGCCAGAAACGAGTTCTGTTGGTAGTTTTTACACTACCCCGGTAGGCAGCTGAAAGGCACCACAAAACTTGTTCTACCTGCTTTCTGGGCTGAGATGGGGAATCGCTGAATTTTGGACTCGGCTGCTGACAAAATGTTCCAAACACACCCCATGCACAACTCCACCGGGGAAGGTGCCAGAAACGAGTTCTGTTGGTAGTTTTTACACTACCCCGGTAGGCAGCTGAAAGGCACCACAAAACTTGTTCTACCTGCTTTCTGGGCTGAGATGGGGAACGGCTGAATTTTGGACTCGGCTGGTGACAAAATGTTCCAAACACACCCCATGCACAACTCCACCGGGGAAGGTGCCAGAAACGAGTTCTGTTGGTAGTTTTTACACTACCCCGGTAGGCAGCTGAAAGGCACCACAAAACTTGTTCTACCTGCTTTCTGGGCTGAGATGGGGAATCGCTGAATTTTGGACTCGGCTGGTGACAAAATGTTCCAAACACACCCCATGCACAACTCCACCGGGGAAGGTGCCAGAAACGAGTTCTGTTGGTAGTTTTTACACTACCCCGGTAGGCAGCTGAAAGGCACCACAAAACTTGTTCTACCTGCTTTCTGGGCTGAGATGGGGAATCGCTGAATTTTGGACTCGGCTGGTGACAAAATGTTCCAAACACACCCCATGCACAACTCCACCGGGGAAGGTGCCAGAAACGAGTTCTGTTGGTAGTTTTTACACTACCCCGGTAGGCAGCTGAAAGGTACCACAAAACTTGTTCTACCTGCTTTCTGGGCTGAGATGGGGATGAGCTGAATTTTGGACTCGGCTGGTGACAAAATGTTCCAAACACACCCCATGCACACTCCACCGGGGAAGGTGCCAGAAACGAGTTCTGTTGGTAGTTTTTACACTACCCCGGTAGGCAAGAGAAAGGCACCACAAAACTTGTTCTACCTGCTTTCTGGGCTGAGATGGGGAACGGCTGAATTTTGGACTCGGCTGGTAACAAAATTTTCCAAACACACCCCATGCACAACTCCACCGGGGAAGGTGCCAGAAAGGAGTTCTGTTGGTAGTTTTTACACTACCCCCGGTAGGCAGCTGAAAGGCACCACAAAACTTGTTCTACCTGCTTTCTGGGCTGAGATGGGGAATCGCTGAATTTTGGACTCGGCTGGTGACAAAATGTTCCAAACACACCCCATGCACAACTCCACCGGGGAAGGTGCCAGAAACGAGTTCTGTTGGTAGTTTTTACACTACCCCGGTAGGCAGCTGAAAGGCACCACAAAACTTGTTCTACCTGCTTTCTGGGCTGAGATGGGGAATCGCTGAATTTTGGACTCGGCTGGTGACAAAATGTTCCAAACACACCCCATGCACAACTCCACCGGGGAAGGTGCCAGAAACGAGTTCTGTTGGTAGTTTTTACACTACCCCGGTAGGCAGCTGAAAGGCACCACAAAAGTTGTTCTACCTGCTTTCTGGGCTGAGATGGGGAATCGCTGAATTTTGGACTCGGCTGGTGACAAAATGTTCCAAACACACCCCATGCACAACTCCACCGGGGAAGGCGCCAGAAACGAGTTCTGTTGGTAGTTTTTACACTACCCCGGTAGGCAGCTGAAAGGCACCACAAAACTTGTTCTACCTGCTTTCTGGGCTGAGATGGGGAATCGCTGAATTTTGGACTCGGCTGCTGACAAAATGTTCCAAACACACCCCATGCACAACTCCACCGGGGAAGGTGCCAGAAACGAGTTCTGTTGGTAGTTTTTACACTACCCCGGTAGGCAGCTGAAAGGCACCACAAAACTTGTTCTACCTGCTTTCTGGGCTGAGATGGGGAATCGCTGAATTTTGGACTCGGCTGGTGACAAAATGTTCCAAACACACCCCATGCACAACTCCACCGGGGAAGGTGCCAGAAACGAGTTCTGTTGGTAGTTTTTACACTACCCCGGTAGGCAGCTGAAAGGCACCACAAAACTTGTTCTACCTGCTTTCTGGGCTGAGATGGGGAATCGCTGAATTTTGGACTCGGCTGGTGACAAAATGTTCCAAACACACCCCATGCACAACTCCACCGGGGAAGGTGCCAGAATCGAGTTCCGTTGGTAGTTTTTACACTACCCCGGTAGGCAAGAGAAAGGCACCACAAAACTTGTTCTACCTGCTTTCTGGGCTGAGATGGGGAATCGCTGAATTTTGGACTCGGCTGGTGACAAAATGTTCCAAACACACCCCATGCACAACTCCACCGGGGAAGGTGCCAGAAACGAGTTCTGTTGGTAGTTTTTACACTACCCCGGTAGGCAGCTGAAAGGCACCACAAAACTTGTTCTACCTGCTTTCTGGGCTGAGATGGGGAATCGCTGAATTTTGGACTCGGCTGGTGACAAAATGTTCCAAACACACCCCATGCACAACTCCACCGGGGAAGGTGCCAGAAACGAGTTCTGTTGGTAGTTTTTACACTACCCCGGTAGGCAGCTGAAAGGCACCACAAAACTTGTTCTACCTGCTTTCTGGGCTGAGATGGGGAATCGCTGAATTTTGGACTCGGCTGGTGACAAAATGTTCCAAACACACCCCATGCACAACTCCACCGGGGAAGGTGCCAGAAACGAGTTCTGTTGGTAGTTTTTACACTACCCCGGTAGGCAGCTGAAAGGCACCACAAAACTTGTTCTACCTGCTTTCTGGGCTGAGATGGGGAATCGCTGAATTTTGGACTCGGCTGGTGACAAAATGTTCCAAACACACCCCATGCACAACTCCACCGGGGAAGGTGCCAGAAACGAGTTCTGTTGGTAGTTTTTACACTACCCCGGTAGGCAAGAGAAAGGCACCACAAAACTTGTTCTACCTGCTTTCTGGGCTGAGATGGAGAATCGCTGAATTTTGGACTCGGCTGGTGACAAAATGTTCCAAACACACCCCATGCACACCTCCACCGGGGAAGGTGCCAGAAACGAGTTCTGTTGGTAGTTTTTACACTACCCCGTTAGGCAGCTGAAAGGCACCACAAAACTTGTTCTACCTGCTTTCTGGGCTGAGATGGGGAATCGCTGAATTTTGGACTCGGCTGGTGACAAAATGTTCCAAACACACCCCATGCACAACTCCACCGGGGAAGGTGCCAGAAACGAGTTCTGTTGGTAGTTTTTACACTACCCCGGTAGGCAAGAGAAAGGCACCACAAAACTTGTTGTACCTGCTTTCTGGGCTGAGATGGGGAACAGCTGAGTTTTGGACTCGGCTGGTGACAAAATGTTCCAAACACACCCCATGCACAACTCCACCGGGGAAGGTGCCAGAAACGAGTTCTGTTGGTAGTTTTTACACTACCCCGGTAGGCAGCTGAAAGGCACCACAAAACTTGTTCTACCTGCTTTCTGGGCTGAGATGGGGAATCGCTGAATTTTGGACTCGGCTGGTGACAAAATGTTCCAAACACACCCCATGCACAACTCCACCGGGGAAGGTGCCAGAAACGAGTTCTGTTGGTAGTTTTTACACTACCCCGGTAGGCAGCTGAAAGGCACCACAAAACTTGTTCTACCTGCTTTCTGGGCTGAGATGGGGAATCGCTGAATTTTGGACTCGGCTGGTGACAAAATGTTCCAAACACACCCCATGCACAACTCCACCGGGGAAGGTGCCAGAAACGAGTTCTGTTGGTAGTTTTTACACTACCCCGGTAGGCAGCTGAAAGGCACCACAAAACTTGTTCTACCTGCTTTCTGGGCTGAGATGGGGAATCGCTGAATTTTGGACTCGGCTGGTGACAAAATGTTCCAAACACACCCCATGCACAACTCCACCGGGGAAGGTGCCAGAATCGAGTTCCGTTGGTAGTTTTTACACTACCCCGGTAGGCAAGAGAAAGGCACCACAAAACTTGTTGTACCTGCTTTCTGGGCTGAGATGGGGAATCGCTGAATTTTGGACTCGGCTGGTGACAAAATGTTCCAAACACACCCCATGCACAACTCCACCGGGGAAGGTGCCAGAAACGAGTTCTGTTGGTAGTTTTTACACTACCCCGGTAGGCAGCTGAAAGGCACCACAAAACTTGTTCTACCTGCTTTCTGGGCTGAGATGGGGAATCGCTGAATTTTGGACTCGGCTGGTGACAAAATGTTCCAAACACACCCCATGCACAACTCCACCGGGGAAGGTGCCAGAAACGAGTTCTGTTGGTAGTTTTTACACTACCCCGGTAGGCAGCTGAAAGGCACCACAAAACTTGTTCTACCTGCTTTCTGGGCTGAGATGGGGAATCGCTGAATTTTGGACTCGGCTGGTGACAAAATGTTCCAAACACACCCCATGCACAACTCCACCGGGGAAGGTGCCAGAAACGAGTTCTGTTGGTAGTTTTTACACTACCCCGGTAGGCAGCTGAAAGGCACCACAAAACTTGTTCTACCTGCTTTCTGGGCTGAGATGGGGAATCGCTGAATTTTGGACTCGGCTGCTGACAAAATGTTCCAAACACACCCCATGCACAACTCCACCGGGGAAGGTGCCAGAAACGAGTTCTGTTGGTAGTTTTTACACAACCCCGGTAGGCAGCTGAAAGGCACCACAAAACTTGTTCTACCTGCTTTCTGGGCTGAGATGGGGAATCGCTGAATTTTGGACTCGGCTGGTGACAAAATGTTCCAAACACACCCCATGCACAACTCCACCGGGGAAGGTGCCAGAATCGAGTTCCGTTGGTAGTTTTTACACTACCCCGGTAGGCAAGAGAAAGGCACCACAAAACTTGTTCTACCTGCTTTCTGGGCTGAGATGGGGAATCGCTGAATTTTGGACTCGGCTGGTGACAAAATGTTCCAAACACACCCCATGCACAACTCCACCGGGGAAGGTGCCAGAATCGAGTTCCGTTGGTAGTTTTTACACTACCCCGGTAAACAAGAGAAAGGCACCACAAAACTTGTTCTACCTGCTTTCTGGGCTGAGATGGGGAATCGCTGAATTTTGGACTCGGCTGGTGACAAAATGTTCCAAACACACCCCATGCACAACTCCACCGGGGAAGGTGCCAGAAACGAGTTCTGTTGGTAGTTTTTACACTACCCCGGTAGGCAGCTGAAAGGCACCACAAAACTTGTTCTACCTGCTTTCTGGGCTGAGATGGGGAATCGCTGAATTTTGGACTCGGCTGGTGACAAAATGTTCCAAACACACCCCATGCACAACTCCACCGGGGAAGGTGCCAGAAACGAGTTCTGTTGGTAGTTTTTACACTACCCCGGTAGGCAAGAGAAAGGCACCACAAAACTTGTTGTACCTGCTTTCTGGGCTGAGATGGGGAACAGCTGAGTTTTGGACTCGGCTGGTGACAAAATGTTCCAAACACACCCCATGCACAACTCCACCCGGGGAAGGTGCAGAAACGAGTTCTGTTGGTAGTTTTTACACTACCCCGGTAGGCAGCTGAAAGGCACCACAAAACTTGTTCTACCTGCTTTCTGGGCTGAGATGGGGAATCGCTGAATTTTGGACTCGGCTGGTGACAAAATGTTCCAAACACACCCCATGCACAACTCCACCGGGGAAGGTGCCAGAAACGAGTTCTGTTGGTAGTTTTTACACTACCCCGGTAGGCAGCTGAAAGGCACCACAAAACTTGTTCTACCTGCTTTCTGGGCTGAGATGGGGAATCGCTGAATTTTGGACTCGGCTGGTGACAAAATGTTCCAAACACACCCCATGCACAACTCCACCGGGGAAGGTGCCAGAAAGGAGTTCTGTTGGTAGTTTTTACACTACCCCGGTAGGCAAGAGAAAGGCACCACAAAACTTGTTCTACCTGCTTTCTGGGCTGAGATGGGGAATCGCTGAATTTTGGACTCGGCTGGTGACAAAATGTTCCAAACACACCCCATGCACAACTCCACCGGGGAAGGTGGCAGAAACGAGTTCTGTTGGTAGTTTTTACACTACCCCGGTAGGCAAGAGAAAGGCACCACAAAACTTGTTGTACCTGCTTTCTGGGCTGTGATGGGGAATCGCTGAATTTTGGACTCGGCTGGTGACAAAATGTTCCAAACACACCCCATGCACACCTCCACCGGGGAAGGTGCCAGAAACGAGTTCTGTTGGTAGTTTTTACACTACCCCGGTAGGCAGCTGAAAGGCACCACAAAACTTGTTCTACCTGCTTTCTGGGCTGAGATGGGGAATCGCTGAATTTTGGACTCGGCTGGTGACAAAATGTTCCAAACACACCCCATGCACAACTCCACCGGGGAAGGTGCCAGAAACGAGTTCTGTTGGTAGTTTTTACACTACCCCCGGTAGGCAGCTGAAAGGCACCACAAAACTTGTTCTACCTGCTTTCTGGGCTGAGATGGGGAATCGCTGAATTTTGGACTCGGCTGGTGACAAAATGTTCCAAACACACCCCATGCACAACTCCACCGGGGAAGGTGCCAGAAACGAGTTCTGTTGGTAGTTTTTACACTACCCCGGTAGGCAGCTGAAAGGCACCACAAAACTTGTTCTACCTGCTTTCTGGGCTGAGATGGGGAATCGCTGAATTTTGGACTCGGCTGGTGACAAAATGTTCCAAACACACCCCATGCACAACTCCACCGGGGAAGGTGGCAGAAACGAGTTCTGTTGGTAGTTTTTACACTACCCCGGTAGGCAGCTGAAAGGCACCACAAAACTTGTTCTACCTGCTTTCTGGGCTGAGATGGGGAATCGCTGAATTTTGGACTCGGCTGGTGACAAAATGTTCCAAACACACCCCATGCACAACTCCACCGGGGAAGGCGCCAGAAACGAGTTCTGTTGGTAGTTTTTACACTACCCCGGTAGGCAGCTGAAAGGCACCACAAAACTTGTTGTACCTGCTTTCTGGGCTGAGATGGGGAATCGCTGAATTTTGGACTCGGCTGGTGACAAAATGTTCCAAACACACCCCATGCACAACTCCACCGGGGAAGGTGCCAGAAACGAGTTCTGTTGGTAGTTTTTACACTACCCCGGTAGGCAGCTGAAAGGCACCACAAAACTTGTTCTACCTGCTTTCTGGGCTGAGATGGGGAATCGCTGAATTTTGGACTCGGCTGGTGACAAAATGTTCCAAACACACCCCATGCACAACTCCACCGGGGAAGGTGCCAGAAACGAGTTCTGTTGGTAGTTTTTACACTACCCCGGTAGGCAGCTGAAAGGCACCACAAAACTTGTTCTACCTGCTTTCTGGGCTGAGATGGGGAATCGCTGAATTTTGGACTCGGCTGGTGACAAAATGTTCCAAACACACCCCATGCACACCTCCACCGGGGAAGGTGCCAGAAACGAGTTCTGTTGGTAGTTTTTACACTACCCCGGTAGGCAGCTGAAAGGCACCACAAAACTTGTTCTACCTGCTTTCTGGGCTGAGATGGGGAATCGCTGAATTTTGGACTCGGCTGGTGACAAAATGTTCCAAACACACCCCATGCACAACTCCACCGGGGAAGGTGCCAGAAAGGAGTTCTGTTGGTAGTTTTTACACTACCCCCGGTAGGCAGCTGAAAGGCACCACAAAACTTGTTCTACCTGCTTTCTGGGCTGAGATGGGGAATCGCTGAATTTTGGACTCGGCTGGTGACAAAATGTTCCAAACACACCCCATGCACAACTCCACCGGGGAAGGTGCCAGAAAGGAGTTCTGTTGGTAGTTTTTACACTACCCCGGTAGGCAGCTGAAAGGCACCACAAAACTTGTTCTACCTGCTTTCTGGGCTGAGATGGGGAATCGCTGAATTTTGGACTCGGCTGGTGACAAAATGTTCCAAACACACCCCATGCACAACTCCACCGGGGAAGGTGCCAGAAACGAGTTCTGTTGGTAGTTTTTACACTACCCCGGTAGGCAGCTGAAAGGCACCACAAAACTTGTTCTACCTGCTTTCTGGGCTGAGATGGGGAATCGCTGAATTTTGGACTCGGCTGGTGACAAAATGTTCCAAACACACCCCATGCACAACTCCACCGGGGAAGGCGCCAGAAACGAGTTCCGTTGGTAGTTTTTACACTACCCCGGTAGGCAAGAGAAAGGCACCACAAAACTTGTTCTACCTGCTTTCTGGGCTGAGATGGGGAACGGCTGAATTTTGGACTCGGCTGGTAACAAAATGTTCCAAACACACCCCATGCACAACTCCACCGGGGAAGGTGCCAGAAACGAGTTCTGTTGGTAGTTTTTACACTACCCCGGTAGGCAGCTGAAAGGCACCACAAAACTTGTTCTACCTGCTTTCTGGGCTGAGATGGGGAATCGCTGAATTTTGGACTCGGCTGGTGACAAAATGTTCCAAACACACCCCATGCACAACTCCACCGGGGAAGGCGCCAGAAAGGAGTTCTGTTGGTAGTTTTTACACTACCCCGGTAGGCAGCTGAAAGGCACCACAAAACTTGTTCTACCTGCTTTCTGGGGCTGAGATGGGGAATCGCTGAATTTTGGACTCGGCTGGTGACAAAATGTTCCAAACACACCCCATGCACAACTCCACCGGGGAAGGTGCCAGAAACGAGTTCTGTTGGTAGTTTTTACACTACCCCGGTAGGCAGCTGAAAGGCACCACAAAACTTGTTCTACCTGCTTTCTGGGCTGAGATGGGGAATCGCTGAATTTTGGACTCGGCTGGTGACAAAATGTTCCAAACACACCCCATGCACAACTCCACCGGGGAAGGTGCCAGAAACGAGTTCTGTTGGTAGTTTTTACACTACCCCGGTAGGCAGCTGAAAGGCACCACAAAACTTGTTCTACCTGCTTTCTGGGCTGAGATGGGGAATCGCTGAATTTTGGACTCGGCTGGTGACAAAATGTTCCAAACACACCCCATGCACAACTCCACCGGGGAAGGTGCCAGAATCGAGTTCCGTTGGTAGTTTTTACACTACCCCGGTAGGCAGCTGAAAGGCACCACAAAACTTGTTCTACCTGCTTTCTGGGCTGAGATGGGGAATCGCTGAATTTTGGACTCGGCTGGTGACAAAATGTTCCAAACACACCCCATGCACAACTCCACCGGGGAAGGTGCCAGAAACGAGTTCTGTTGGTAGTTTTTACACTACCCCGGTAGGCAGCTGAAAGGCACCACAAAACTTGTTCTACCTGCTTTCTGGGCTGAGATGGGGAATCGCTGAATTTTGGACTCGGCTGGTGACAAAATGTTCCAAACACACCCCATGCACAACTCCACCGGGGAAGGTGCCAGAAACGAGTTCTGTTGGTAGTTTTTACACTACCCCGGTAGGCAGCTGAAAGGCACCACAAAACTTGTTCTACCTGCTTTCTGGGCTGAGATGGGGAATCGCTGAATTTTGGACTCGGCTGGTGACAAAATGTTCCAAACACACCCCATGCACAACTCCACCGGGGAAGGCGCCAGAAACGAGTTCTGTTGGTAGTTTTTACACTACCCCCGGTAGGCAGCTGAAAGGCACCACAAAACTTGTTCTACCTGCTTTCTGGGCTGAGATGGGGAATCGCTGAATTTTGGACTCGGCTGCTGACAAAATGTTCCAAACACACCCCATGCACAACTCCACCGGGGAAGGTGCCAGAAACGAGTTCTGTTGGTAGTTTTTACACTACCCCGGTAGGCAGCTGAAAGGCACCACAAAACTTGTTCTACCTGCTTTCTGGGCTGAGATGGGGAATCGCTGAATTTTGGACTCGGCTGCTGACAAAATGTTCCAAACACACCCCATGCACAACTCCACCGGGAAGGTGCCAGAAACGAGTTCTGTTGGTAGTTTTTACACTACCCCGGTAGGCAGCTGAAAGGCACCACAAAACTTGTTCTACCTGCTTTCTGGGCTGAGATGGGGAATCGCTGAATTTTGGACTCGGCTGGTGACAAAATGTTCCAAACACACCCCATGCACACCTCCACCGGGGAAGGTGCCAGAAACGAGTTCTGTTGGTAGTTTTTACACTACCCCCGGTAGGCAGCTGAAAGGCACCACAAAACTTGTTCTACCTGCTTTCTGGGCTGAGATGGGGAATCGCTGAATTTTGGACTCGGCTGGTGACAAAATGTTCCAAACACACCCCATGCACAACTCCACCGGGGAAGGTGCCAGAAAGGAGTTCTGTTGGTAGTTTTTACACTACCCCGGTAGGCAGCTGAAAGGCACCACAAAACTTGTTCTACCTGCTTTCTGGGCTGAGATGGGGAATCGCTGAATTTTGGACTCGGCTGGTGACAAAATGTTCCAAACACACCCCATGCACAACTCCACCGGGGAAGGTGCCAGAAACGAGTTCTGTTGGTAGTTTTTACACTACCCCGGTAGGCAGCTGAAAGGCACCACAAAACTTGTTCTACCTGCTTTCTGGGCTGAGATGGGGAATCGCTGAATTTTGGACTCGGCTGGTGACAAAATGTTCCAAACACACCCCATGCACAACTCCACCGGGGAAGGTGCCAGAAACGAGTTCTGTTGGTAGTTTTTACACTACCCCGGTAGGCAGCTGAAAGGCACCACAAAACTTGTTCTACCTGCTTTCTGGGCTGAGATGGGGAATCGCTGAATTTTGGACTCGGCTGGTGACAAAATGTTCCAAACACACCCCATGCACAACTCCACCGGGGAAGGCGCCAGAAACGAGTTCCGTTGGTAGTTTTTACACTACCCCGGTAGGCAAGAGAAAGGCACCACAAAACTTGTTCTACCTGCTTTCTGGGCTGAGATGGGGAACGGCTGAATTTTGGACTCGGCTGGTAACAAAATGTTCCAAACACACCCCATGCACAACTCCACCGGGGAAGGTGCCAGAAACGAGTTCTGTTGGTAGTTTTTACACTACCCCGGTAGGCAGCTGAAAGGCACCACAAAACTTGTTCTACCTGCTTTCTGGGCTGAGATGGGGAATCGCTGAATTTTGGACTCGGCTGGTGACAAAATGTTCCAAACACACCCCATGCACAACTCCACCGGGGAAGGCGCCAGAAACGAGTTCTGTTGGTAGTTTTTACACTACCCCGGTAGGCAGCTGAAAGGCACCACAAAACTTGTTCTACCTGCTTTCTGGGCTGAGATGGGGAATCGCTGAATTTTGGACTCGGCTGGTGACAAAATGTTCCAAACACACCCCATGCACAACTCCACCGGGGAAGGTGCCAGAAACGAGTTCTGTTGGTAGTTTTTACACTACCCCGGTAGGCAGCTGAAAGGCACCACAAAACTTGTTCTACCTGCTTTCTGGGCTGAGATGGGGAATCGCTGAATTTTGGACTCGGCTGGTGACAAAATGTTCCAAACACACCCCATGCACAACTCCACCGGGGAAGGTGCCAGAAACGAGTTCTGTTGGTAGTTTTTACACTACCCCGGTAGGCAGCTGAAAGGCACCACAAAACTTGTTCTACCTGCTTTCTGGGCTGAGATGGGGAATCGCTGAATTTTGGACTCGGCTGGTGACAAAATGTTCCAAACACACCCCATGCACAACTCCACCGGGGAAGGTGCCAGAATCGAGTTCCGTTGGTAGTTTTTACACTACCCCGGTAGGCAAGAGAAAGGCACCACAAAACTTGTTCTACCTGCTTTCTGGGCTGAGATGGGGAATCGCTGAATTTTGGACTCGGCTGGTGACAAAATGTTCCAAACACACCCCATGCACAACTCCACCGGGGAAGGTGCCAGAAACGAGTTCTGTTGGTAGTTTTTACACTACCCCGGTAGGCAGCTGAAAGGCACCACAAAACTTGTTCTACCTGCTTTCTGGGCTGAGATGGGGAATCGCTGAATTTTGGACTCGGCTGGTGACAAAATGTTCCAAACACACCCCATGCACAACTCCACCGGGGAAGGTGCCAGAAACGAGTTCTGTTGGTAGTTTTTACACTACCCCCGGTAGGCAGCTGAAAGGCACCACAAAACTTGTTCTACCTGCTTTCTGGGCTGAGATGGGGAATCGCTGAATTTTGGACTCGGCTGGTGACAAAATGTTCCAAACACACCCCATGCACAACTCCACCGGGGAAGGTGCCAGAAACGAGTTCTGTTGGTAGTTTTTACACTACCCCCGGTAGGCAGCTGAAAGGCACCACAAAACTTGTTCTACCTGCTTTCTGGGCTGAGATGGGGAATCGCTGAATTTTGGACTCGGCTGCTGACAAAATGTTCCAAACACACCCCATGCACAACTCCACCGGGGAAGGTGCCAGAAACGAGTTCTGTTGGTAGTTTTTACACTACCCCGGTAGGCAAGAGAAAGGCACCACAAAACTTGTTCTACCTGCTTTCTGGGCTGAGATGGAGAATCGCTGAATTTTGGACTCGGCTGGTGACAAAATGTTCCAAACACACCCCATGCACACCTCCACCGGGGGAAGGTGCCAGAAACGAGTTCTGTTGGTAGTTTTTACACTACCCCGGTAGGCAGCTGAAAGGCACCACAAAACTTGTTCTACCTGCTTTCTGGGCTGAGATGGGGAATCGCTGAATTTTGGACTCGGCTGGTGACAAAATGTTCCAAACACACCCCATGCACAACTCCACCGGGGAAGGTGCCAGAAACGAGTTCTGTTGGTAGTTTTTACACTACCCCGGTAGGCAAGAGAAAGGCACCACAAAACTTGTTGTACCTGCTTTCTGGGCTGAGATGGGGAACAGCTGAGTTTTGGACTCGGCTGGTGACAAAATGTTCCAAACACACCCCATGCACAACTCCACCGGGGAAGGTGCCAGAAACGAGTTCTGTTGGTAGTTTTTACACTACCCCGGTAGGCAGCTGAAAGGCACCACAAAACTTGTTCTACCTGCTTTCTGGGCTGAGATGGGGAATCGCTGAATTTTGGACTCGGCTGGTGACAAAATGTTCCAAACACACCCCATGCACAACTCCACCGGGGAAGGTGCCAGAAACGAGTTCTGTTGGTAGTTTTTACACTACCCCGGTAGGCAGCTGAAAGGCACCACAAAACTTGTTCTACCTGCTTTCTGGGCTGAGATGGGGAATCGCTGAATTTTGGACTCGGCTGGTGACAAAATGTTCCAAACACACCCCATGCACAACTCCACCGGGGAAGGTGCCAGAAAGGAGTTCTGTTGGTAGTTTTTACACTACCCCCGGTAGGCAGCTGAAAGGCACCACAAAACTTGTTCTACCTGCTTTCTGGGCTGAGATGGGGAATCGCTGAATTTTGGACTCGGCTGGTGACAAAATGTTCCAAACACACCCCATGCACAACTCCACCGGGGAAGGTGGCAGAAACGAGTTCTGTTGGTAGTTTTTACACTACCCCCGGTAGGCAAGAGAAAGGCACCACAAAACTTGTTGTACCTGCTTTCTGGGCTGTGATGGGGAATCGCTGAATTTTGGACTCGGCTGGTGACAAAATGTTCCAAACACACCCCATGCACACCTCCACCGGGGAAGGTGCCAGAAATGAGTTCTGTTGGTAGTTTTTACACTACCCCGGTAGGCAGCTGAAAGGCACCACAAAACTTGTTCTACCTGCTTTCTGGGCTGAGATGGGGAATCGCTGAATTTTGGACTCGGCTGGTGACAAAATGTTCCAAACACACCCCATGCACAACTCCACCGGGGAAGGTGCCAGAAACGAGTTCTGTTGGTAGTTTTTACACTACCCCGGTAGGCAGCTGAAAGGCACCACAAAACTTGTTCTACCTGCTTTCTGGGCTGAGATGGGGAACGGCTGAATTTTGGACTCGGCTGGTGACAAAATGTTCCAAACACACCCCATGCACAACTCCACCGGGGAAGGTGCCAGAAACGAGTTCTGTTGGTAGTTTTTACACTACCCCGGTAGGCAGCTGAAAGGCACCACAAAACTTGTTCTACCTGCTTTCTGGGCTGAGATGGGGAATCGCTGAATTTTGGACTCGGCTGGTGACAAAATGTTCCAAACACACCCCATGCACAACTCCACCGGGGAAGGTGCCAGAAACGAGTTCCGTTGGTAGTTTTTACACTACCCCGGTAGGCAGCTGAAAGGTACCACAAAACTTGTTCTACCTGCTTTCTGGGCTGAGATGGGGAATCGCTGAATTTTGGACTCGGCTGGTGACAAAATGTTCCAAACACACCCCATGCACACTCCACCGGGGAAGGTGCCAGAAACGAGTTCTGTTGGTACTTTTTACACTACCCCGGTAGGCAAGAGAAAGGCACCACAAAACTTGTTCTACCTGCTTTCTGGGCTGAGATGGGGAACGGCTGAATTTTGGACTCGGCTGGTAACAAAATGTTCCAAACACACCCCATGCACAACTCCACCGGGGAAGGTGCCAGAAACGAGTTCTGTTGGTAGTTTTTTACACTACCCCGGTAGGCAGCTGAAAGGCACCACAAAACTTGTTCTACCTGCTTTCTGGGCTGAGATGGGGAACGGCTGAATTTTGGACTCGGCTGGTGACAAAATGTTCCAAACACACCCCATGCACAACTCCACCGGGGAAGGTGCCAGAAACGAGTTCTGTTGGTAGTTTTTTACACTACCCCGGTAGGCAGCTGAAAGGCACCACAAAACTTGTTCTACCTGCTTTCTGGGCTGAGATGGGGAATCGCTGAATTTTGGACTCGGCTGGTGACAAAATGTTCCAAACACACCCCATGCACAACTCCACCGGGGAAGGTGCCAGAAAGGAGTTCTGTTGGTAGTTTTTACACTACCCCGGTAGGCAAGAGAAAGGCACCACAAAACTTGTTCTACCTGCTTTCTGGGCTGAGATGGGGAATCGCTGAATTTTGGACTCGGCTGGTGACAAAATGTTCCAAACACACCCCATGCACAACTCCACCGGGGAAGGCTCCAGAAACGAGTTCCGTTGGTAGTTTTTACACTACCCCGGTAGGCAAGAGAAAGGCACCACAAAACTTGTTCTACCTGCTTTCTGGGCTGAGATGGGAACGGCTGAATTTTGGACTCGGCTGGTAACAAAATGTTCCAAACACACCCCATGCACAACTCCACCGGGGAAGGTGCCAGAAAGGAGTTCTGTTGGTAGTTTTTACACTACCCCGGTAGGCAGCTGAAAGGCACCACAAAACTTGTTCTACCTGCTTTCTGGGCTGAGATGGGGAATCGCTGAATTTTGGACTCGGCTGGTGACAAAATGTTCCAAACACACCCCATGCACAACTCCACCGGGGAAGGTGCCAGAAACGAGTTCTGTTGGTAGTTTTTACACTACCCCGGTAGGCAGCTGAAAGGCACCACAAAACTTGTTCTACCTGCTTTCTGGGCTGAGATGGGGAATCGCTGAATTTTGGACTCGGCTGGTGACAAAATGTTCCAAACACACCCCATGCACAACTCCACCGGGGAAGGTGCCAGAAACGAGTTCTGTTGGTAGTTTTTACACTACCCCGGTAGGCAGCTGAAAGGCACCACAAAACTTGTTCTACCTGCTTTCTGGGCTGAGATGGGGAATCGCTGAATTTTGGACTCGGCTGCTGACAAAATGTTCCAAACACACCCCATGCACAACTCCACCGGGGAAGGTGCCAGAAACGAGTTCTGTTGGTAGTTTTTACACTACCCCGGTAGGCAGCTGAAAGGCACCACAAAACTTGTTCTACCTGCTTTCTGGGCTGAGATGGGGAATCGCTGAATTTTCGACTCGGCTGGTGACAAAATGTTCCAAACACACCCCATGCACAACTCCACGGGGAAGGT